>NC_079200.1:5454077-5744077 GCF_029499605.1 Hyla sarda
TATATATATATATATGGAGTTGTCTGCTGTGTATATATATATATGGAGTTGTCTGCTGTGTATATATATATATATATGGAGTTGTCTGCTGTGTATATATATATATATATATATATATATATATATATATATATGGAGTTGTCTGCTGTGTATATGTCACGATTCGGCAGGCTGGAGGTGGATCCTCTGTGCCAGAGAGGGATAGGCGTGGACCGTGCTAGTGGACCGGTTCTAAGTCACTACTGGTGTTCACCAGAGCCCGCCGCAAAGCGGGATGGTCTTGCAGCGGCGGTAGCAACCAGGTCGTATCCACCAGCAACGGCTCAACCTCTCTGACTGCTGAAGATAGGCGCGGTACAAGGGAGTAGACAAGAGCAAGGTCGGACGTAGCAGAAGGTCGGGGCAGGCAGCAAGGATCGTAGTCAATATGGCAATAGCAGGAGGTCAAGTACACAGTATGGACAAACACAGTAAACGCTTTCTCTAGGCACTAAGGCAACAAGATCTGGCAAGGGAGTGCAGGGGCAGTGAGCAGATATAGTCAGGGAGCAGGTGGAAGCCAATTAAGCTAATTGGGCCAGGCACCAATCATTGGTGCACTGGCCCTTTAAGTCTCAGAGAGCTGGCGCGCGCGCGCCCTAGAGAGCGGAGCCGCGCGCGCCAGCACATGACAGCAGGGGACCGGGACGGGTAAGTGACCTGGGATGCGATTCGCGAGCGGGCGCGTCCCGCTGTGCGAATCGCATCCCCGACGGCCATGACAGTGCAGCGCTCCCGGTCAGCGGGACTGACCGGGGCGCTGCGGGGAGAGAGACGCCGTGAGCGCTCCGGGGAGGAGCGGGGACCGGGAGCGCTAGGCGTAACAGTACCCCCCCCCCCTTAGGTCTCCCCTTTTCTTTGTCCGGTAACTGCCTCCCCTGGGATGAGGACACCGGGAAAGAATGGAGGGTTTCCTCAACGGCAGGCAGTACAGCAGAAGTGGGAATGGGGAGGGAGGGCAGAGGGCGGAGCCTGGCACGGGGCAGTGTGACACCAGGACGGGGGCCATGAGGAGGCACTGAGGCTTGCCTGACGGGACTGGGAGGGGGGGAGAGGCACTTCCTATGGCAGGCAGAGTCCCAGTTCTTGATCTCCCCGATGGTCCAATCAAGGGTGGGAGAATGAAGCCGGAGCCATGGCAGACCGAGGAGGACCTCAGAGGTACAGTTGGGAAGGACGAATAACTCAATCCTTTCGTGGTGGGGTCCAATACACATCAGGAGGGGTTCTGTGCGGTAACGCACGGTGCAATCCAACCTGACTCCGTTGACCGCGGAAATGTAGAGCGGCTTGACGAGACGGGTCACCGGGATGCGGAATTTATTCACCAAAGACTCCAGAATAAAATTCCCAGAGGCACCAGAGTCCAAGCAGGCCACGGCTGAGAGGGAGGAGTTGGCTGAAGGAGAAATCCGCACGGGCACCGTGAGACGTGGAGAAGCCGACTTAGAATCAAGAGACGCCACACCCACGAGAGCTGGGTGCGAGCGTGCGTTTCCCAGATGTGGAGGACGAATAGGGCAATCCACCAAGAAATGTTCGGTACTGGCACAGTACAGACAAAGATTTTCTTCCCTACGGCGATTCCTCTCTTCCTGGGTCAGGCGAGACCGATCCACTTGCATAGCCTCCTCGGCGGGAGGCCCAGGCGTAGATTGCAACGGAGACTGTGGGAGAGGTGCCCAGAGATCTAAGTCTTTTTCCTGGCGGAGCTCTTGATGTCTCTCAGAAAAACGCATGTCAATGCGGGTGGCCAAATGGATAAGTTCTTGCAGGTTGGCAGGAATCTCTCGTGCGGCCAGCACATCCTTGATGCGACTGGATAGGCCTTTTTTAAAGGTCGCGCAGAGAGCCTCGTTATTCCATGATAATTCGGAAGCGAGAGTACGAAATTGGATGGCGTACTCGCCCACTGAAGAATTACCCTGGACCAGGTTCAGCAGGGCAGTCTCGGCAGAAGAAGCTCGGGCAGGTTCCTCAAAGACACTTCGAATTTCCGAGAAGAAGGAGTGTACAGAGGCAGTGACGGGGTCATCGCGGTCCCAGAGCGGTGTGGCCCATGACAGAGCTTTCCCAGACAGAAGGCTGACTACGAAAGCCACCTTAGACCTTTCAGTAGGAAACTGGTCCGACATCATCTCCAAGTGCAGGGAACATTGCGAAAGAAAGCCACGGCAAAACTTAGAGTCCCCATCAAATTTGTCCGGCAGGGACAAGCGGAGGCTAGGAGCGGCCACTCGCTGCGGAAGAGGTGCAGGAGCCGGCGGAGGAGATGGTTGTTGCTGCTGTAGCTGTGACTGAAATTGCTGTAGCTGTGACTGAAGCTGCTGTAGCTGCGACTGAAGTTGCTGTGTCATGGTGGTCAAGTACGACAGCTGGTGATCTTGTTGGGCGATCTGTCGGGCTTGCTGGGCGACCAGCGTAGTGAGGTCAGAGACACCTGGCAGGGGAACCTCAGCGGGATCCATGGCCGGATCTACTGTCACGATTCGGCAGGCTGGAGGTGGATCCTCTGTGCCAGAGAGGGATAGGCGTGGACCGTGCTAGTGGACCGGTTCTAAGCTGCTACTGGTATTCACCAGAGCCCGCCGCAAAGCGGGATGGTCTTGCAGCGGCGGTAGCAACCAGGTCGTATCCACTAGCAACGGCTCAACCTCTCTGACTGCTGAAGATAGGCGCGGTACAAGGGAGTAGACAAGAGCAAGGTCGGACGTAGCAGAAGGTCGGGGCAGGCAGCAAGAATCGTAGTCAATATGGCAATAGCAGGAGGTCAAGTACACAGTATGGACAAACACAGTAAACGCTTTCTCTAGGCACTAAGGCAACAAGATCCGGCAAGGGAGTGCAGGGGCAGTGAGCAGATATAGTCTGGGAGCAGGTGGGAGCCAATTAAGCTAATTGGGCCAGGCACCAATCATTGGTGCACTGGCCCTTTAAGTCTCAGAGAGCTGGCGCGCGCGCGCCCTAGAGAGCGGAGCCGCGCGCGCCAGCACATGACAGCAGGGGACCGGGACGGGTAAGTGACCTGGGATGCGATTCGCGAGCGGGTGCGTCCCGCTGTGCGAATCGCATCCCCGACGGCCATGACAGTGCAGCGCTCCCGGTCAGCGGGACTGACCGGGGCGCTGCGGGGAGAGAGACGCCGTGAGCGCTCCGGGGAGGAGCGGGGACCCGGAGCGCTAGGCGTAACAGTATATATATATATGGAGTTGTCTGCTGTGTATATATATATATGGAGTTGTCTGCTGTGTATATATATATATATATGGAGTTGTCTGTTGTGTATATATATATATATGGAGTTGTCTGTTGTGTATATATATATATATATATATGGAGTTGTCTGTTGTGTATATATATATATATATATATATATGGAGTTGTCTGCTGTGTGTATATATATATATATATGGAGTTGTCTGCTGTGTATATATATATATATGGAGTTGTCTGCTGTGTATATATATATATATGGAGTTGTCTGCTGTGTATATATATATATGGAGTTGTCTGCTGTGTATATATATATGGAGTTGTCTGCTGTGTATATATATATATGGAGTTGTCTGCTGTGTATATATATATATATATGGAGTTGTCTGCTGTGTATATATATATATATATGGAGTTGTCTGCTGTGTATATATATATATATATATATGAAGTTGTCTGCTGTGTATTTAAATATATATATATATATATGGAGTTGTCTGCTGTGTATATATATATATGGAGTTGTCTGCTGTGTATATATATATATATGGAGTTGTCTGCTGTGTATATATATATATATATATGGAGTTGTCTGCTGTGTATATATATATATATATATATATATATATATATGGAGTTGTCTGCTGTGTATATATATATATATGGAGTTGTCTGCTGTGTATATATATATATATGGAGTTGTCTGCTGTGTATTTATATATATATATATATATATATGGAGTTGTCTGCTGTGTATATATATATATATATATATGGAGTTGTCTGCTGTGTATATATATATATATATGGAGTTGTCTGCTGTGTATATATATATATATATGGAGTTGTCTGCTGTGTATATATATATATATATATATGGAGTTGTTTGCTGTGTGTATATATATATATATATGGAGTTGTCTGCTGTGTATATATATATGGAGTTGTCTGCTGTGTATTTATATATATATATATGGAGTTGTCTGCTGTGTATATATATATATGGAGTTGTCTGCTGTGTATATATATATATATATATGGAGTTGTCTGCTGTGTATATATATATATATATGGAGTTGTCTGCTGTGTATATATATATATATATGGAGTTGTCTGCTGTGTGTATATATATATATGGAGTTGTCTGCTGTGTATATATATATATATGGAGTTGTCTGCTGTGTATATATATATATGGAGTTGTCTGCTGTGTATATATATATATATATATATATATGGAGTTGTCTGCTGTGTATATATATATATATGGAGTTGTCTGCTGTGTATATATATATATGGAGTTGTCTGCTGTGTATATATATATATATATGGAGTTGTCTGCTGTGTATATATATATATATATATATGGAGTTGTCTGCTGTGTATATATATATATATGGAGTTGTCTGCTGTGTATATATATATATGGAGTTGTCTGCTGTGTATATATATATATATATATATTGTCACGATGCCGGCTGGCAGGAGGTGGATCCTCTGTGCCAGAGAGGGATTGGCGTGGACCGTGCTAGTGGATCGGTTCTAAGTCACTACTGGTATTCACCAGAGCCCGCCGCAAAGCGGGATGGTCTTGCTGCGGCGGTAGTGACCAGGTCGTATCCACTAGCAACGGCTCAACCTCTCTGACTGCTGAAGATAGGCGCGGTACAAGGGAGTAGACAGAAGCAAGGTCGGACGTAGCAGAAGGTCGGGGCAGGCAGCAAGGATCGTAGTCAGGGGCAACGGCAGGAGGTCTGGAACACAGGCTAGGAACACACAAGGAAACGCTTTCACTGGCACAATGGCAACAAGATCCGGCGAGGGAGTGCAGGGGAAGTGAGGTATACATAGGGAGTGCACAGGTGAACACACTGATTAGAACCACTGCGCCAATCAGCGGCGCAGTGGCCCTTTAAATCGCAGAGACCCGGCGCGCGCGCGCCCTAGGGAGCGGGGCCGCGCGCGCCGGGACAGGACCGACGGAGAGCGAGTCAGGTACGGGAGCCAGGGTGCGCATCGCGAGCGGGCGCCACCCGCATCGCGAATCGCATCCCGGCTGGAGGCGGTATCGCAGCGCACCCGGTCAGTGGATCTGACCGGGGCGCTGCGGGAGCGAGAGTGTAGCGAGCGCTCCGGGGAGGAGCGGGAACCCGGAGCGCTCGGCGTAACAGTACCCCCCCCCTTGGGTCTCCCCCTCTTCTTGGAGCCTGAGAACCTGAGGACCAGACTTTTATCTAGGATATTGTCCTCAGGTTCCCAGGATCTCTCTTCAGGACCACAGCCCTCCCAGTCAACCAAAAAGAAGGTTTTTCCTCTGACCTTTTTGGAGGCCAGTATCTCCTTTACGGGAAAGATGTCTGAAGAACCGGAGACAGGAGTGGGAGAGATAAGTTTAGGAGAGAAACGGTTGATGATGAGTGGTTTAAGAAGAGAAACGTGAAAGGCATTAGGAATACGAAGAGAAGGAGGGAGAAGAAGTTTATAAGAGACAGGATTAATCTGGCACAAAATTTTGAAAGGACCAAGATAGCGTGGTCCCAATTTGTAGCTGGGAACACGGAAGCGGACATATTTAGCGGAGAGCCATACCTTGTCTCCGGGAGAAAAAATGGGGGGAGCTCTTCTTTTCTTATCAGCAAACTTCTTCATGCGTGATGAAGCCTGTAAGAGAGAATTTTGGGTCTCTTTCCATATGGTGGAAAGATCACGAGATATTTCATCCACAGCGGGTACACCAGAGGGCAAGGGAGTAAGGAGGGGGGGAAGAGGGTGACGGCCGTACACCACGAAAAATGGGGATTTGGAAGAAGATTCAGAAACTCTGAAGTTATACGAGAATTCGGCCCATGGTAGAAGATCTGCCCAGTCATCCTGGCGGGAGGAAACAAAATGCCGTAAATAATCACCCAGGACCTGGTTAATTCTTTCTACTTGCCCATTGGATTGAGGATGATATGCAGAGGAAAAGTTTAATTTAATCTTGAGTTGTTTACAGAGAGCCCTCCAGAATTTAGACACGAATTGGACGCCTCTATCCGAGACGATCTGCGTGGGCAACCCGTGAAGACGAAAAATGTGTACAAAAAATTGTTTTGCCAACTGAGGCGCAGAAGGAAGACCAGGAAGAGGGATGAAATGTGCCATCTTGGAGAATCGATCAACGACCACCCAAACAACAGTGTTGCCACGGGATGAGGGTAAGTCTGTAATAAAGTCCATACCAATCAGAGACCAAGGCTGTTCGGGAACAGGCAGAGGATGAAGAAGACCAGCGGGCTTCTGGCGAGGAGTCTTATCCCGGGCACAGACAGTGCAGGCTCGCACAAAATCCACAACATCCGTCTCCAGAGTCGGCCACCAATAGAAACGAGAGATGAGTTGCACGGATTTCTTGATGCCCGCATGACCTGCGAGATGGGAGGAGTGACCCCATTTGAGGATTCCGAGGCGTTGGCGTGGAGAGATGAAGGTCTTCCCTGGAGGAGTTTGCCTGATGGAGGCTGGAGAAGTGGAGATCAGGCAGTCAGGAGGAATGATGTGTTGCGGAGAGAGCTCTACTTCCGAGGCATCCGAGGAACGAGAGAGAGCATCGGCCCTAATGTTCTTATCGGCAGGCCGAAAGTGAATTTCAAAATTAAATCGGGCAAAGAACAGAGACCACCTGGCCTGGCGAGGATTCAGCCGTTGGGCAGACTGGAGATAGGAGAGGTTCTTGTGATCGGTGTAAATAATAACTGGAAATCTTGATCCCTCCAGCAGATGCCTCCATTCCTCAAGTGCTAATTTAATGGCTAGTAGCTCTCGATCCCCGATGGAGTAGTTCCTCTCCGCCGGAGAGAAGGTCTTAGAAAAAAAACCACAAGTAACAGCATGCCCGGAAGAATTTTTTTGTAGAAGGACCGCTCCAGCTCCTACTGAGGAGGCATCAACCTCCAATAGGAAGGGTTTAGATGGGTCAGGTCTGGAGAGCACGGGAGCCGAAGAAAAGGCAGACTTGAGCTGTTTAAAGGCGTCTTCCGCTTGAGGAGGCCATGACTTAGGATTGGCATTCTTTTTGGTTAAAGCCACGATAGGAGCCACAATGGTGGAAAAATGTGGAATAAATTGTCTGTAATAATTGGCGAACCCCAAAAAACGTTGGATAGCACGGAGTCCGGAGGGGCGTGGCCAATCTAAGACGGCAGAGAGTTTGTCTGGATCCATTTGTAGTCCCTGGCCAGAGACCAAGTATCCTAGGAAAGGAAGAGATTGACATTCAAACAGACATTTCTCCATTTTGGCATAAAGTTGATTGTCACGAAGTCTCTGAAGAACCATGCGGACATGCTGGCGGTGTTCTTCTAGGTTGGCAGAAAAAATCAGGATATCGTCCAGATACACAACAACACAGGAATATAAGAGATCACGAAAAATTTCATTAACAAAGTCTTGGAAGACGGCAGGGGCGTTGCACAGGCCAAAGGGCATGACCAGATACTCAAAGTGTCCATCTCTAGTGTTAAATGCCGTTTTCCATTCATCCCCCTCTCTGATGCGGATGAGATTATAAGCACCTCTTAAGTCCAGTTTGGTAAAGATGTGGGCACCTTGGAGGCGATCAAAGAGTTCAGAGATGAGAGGTAGAGGGTAGCGGCTCTTTACCGTGATTTTATTAAGACCGCGGTAGTCAATGCAAGGACGTAGGGAGCCATCTTTTTTGGACACAAAGAAAAATCCGGCTCCGGCAGGAGAGGAGGATTTGCGGATAAAGCCCTTTTTTAAATTTTCCTGGATGTACTCAGACATAGCAAGAGTCTCTGGGGCAGAGAGAGGATAAATTCTGCCCCGGGGTGGAGTAGTGCCCGGGAGGAGGTCAATAGGACAGTCATAAGGCCTGTGAGGAGGTAGAGTCTCAGCTTGTTTTTTGCAAAAAACATCCGCAAAGTCCATATAGGCCTTAGGGAGACCGGTTACAGGGGGAACCACAGGGTCACGGCAAGGAGTACTGGTAACCGGTTTAAGGCAGTCCTTGAAACAAGAGGGACCCCAACTCTTGATCTCCCCTGTGGACCAATCCAGGGTTGGGGAATGGTGTTGAAGCCAGGGTAGTCCAAGGAGAATTTCGGAAGTGCAATTGGAGAGGACCAAAAACTAAATTTTTTCGTGGTGAGGTCCGATGCACATTAGGAGGGGTTCCGTGCGGTAACACACGGCACAGTCCAATCTTTCATTGTTAACGCAATTGATGTAGAGAGGTCTGGCGAGACTGGTCACTGGGATGTTGAACCTGTTGATGAGAGAGGCCAAAATAAAGTTTCCTGCAGATCCGGAGTCCAAGAAGGCCTTAGTGGAGAAGGAGAAGGTAGAGGAAGATATCCGCACAGGCACAGTAAGGCGTGGAGAAGCAGAGTTGACATCAAGGACTGTTTCACCTTTGTGCGGAGTCAGCGTACGTCTTTCCAGGCGGGGAGGACGGATAGGACAATCCTTCAGGAAGTGTTCGGTACCGGCACAGTACAGGCAGAGATTCTCCATGCGGCGTCGTGTCCTCTCTTGAGGTGTCAGGCGAGACCGGTCAACTTGCATAGCCTCCACGGCGGAAGGCACAGGAACGGATTGCAGAGGACCAGAGGAGAGAGGAGCCGGGGAGAAAAAACGCCTCGTGCGAACAAAGTCCATATCCTGGCGGAGCTCCTGACGCCTTTCGGAAAAACGCATGTCAATGCGAGTGGCTAGATGAATGAGTTCATGTAGGTTAGCAGGAATTTCTCGTGCGGCCAGAACATCTTTAATGTTGCTGGATAGGCCTTTTTTAAAGGTCGCGCAGAGGGCCTCATTATTCCAGGAAAGTTCTGAAGCAAGAGTACGGAATTGCACGGCGTACTCGCCAACGGAAGAATTACCCTGGACCAGGTTCAGCAGGGCAGTCTCAGCAGAAGAGGCTCGGGCAGGTTCCTCAAAGACACTTCGAATTTCCGAGAAGAAGGAGTGTACAGAGGCAGTGACGGGGTCATTGCGGTCCCAGAGCGGTGTGGCCCATGACAGAGATTTTCCAGACAGAAGGCTGACTACGAAAGCCACCTTAGACCTTTCAGTAGGAAACTGGTCCGACATCATCTCCAAGTGCAGGGAACATTGTGAAAGAAAGCCACGGCAAAACTTAGAGTCCCCATCAAATTTATCCGGCAAGGATAGTCGTAGGCCTGAGGCGGCCACTCGCTGCGGAGGAGGTGCAGGAGCTGGCGGAGGAGATGATTGCTGAAGCTGTGGTAGTAGCTGCTGTAGCATCACGGTCAGTTGAGACAGCTGGTGGCCTTGTTGCGCTATCTGTTGTGACTGCTGGGCGACCACCGTGGTGAGGTCGGCGACAACTGGCAGAGGAACTTCAGCGGGATCCATGGCCGGATCTACTGTCACGATGCCGGCTGGCAGGAGGTGGATCCTCTGTGCCAGAGAGGGATTGGCGTGGACCGTGCTAGTGCACCGGTTCTAAGTCACTACTGGTATTCACCAGAGCCCGCCGCAAAGCGGGATGGTCTTGCTGCGGCGGTAGTGACCAGGTCGTATCCACTAGCAACGGCTCAACCTCTCTGACTGCTGAAGATAGGCGCGGTACAAGGGAGTAGACAGAAGCAAGGTCGGACGTAGCAGAAGGTCGGGGCAGGCAGCAAGGATCGTAGTCAGGGGCAACGGCAGGAGGTCTGGAACACAGGCTAGGAACACACAAGGGAACGCTTTCACTGGCACAATGGCAACAAGATCCGGCGAGGGAGTGCAGGGGAAGTGAGGTATACATAGGGAGTGCACAGGTGAACACACTGATTAGAACCACTGCGCCAATCAGCGGCGCAGTGGCCCTTTAAATCGCAGAGACCCGGCGCGTGCGCGCCCTAGGGAGCGGGGCCGCGCGCGCCGGGACAGGACCGACGGAGAGCGAGTCAGGTACGGGAGCCGGGGTGCGCATCGCGAGCGGGCGCCACCCGCATCGCGAATCGCATCCCGGCTGGAGGCGGTATCGCAGCGCACCCGGTCAGTGGATCTGACCGGGGCGCTGCGGGAGCGAGAGTGTAGCGAGCGCTCCGGGGAGGAGCGGGAACCCGGAGCGCTCGGCGTAACATATATGGAGTTGTCTGCTGTGTATATATATATATATATATATATATGGAGTTGTCTGCTGTGTATATATATATATATATATAGGGACTAATTAGGGTTATAGGTTGAACTTGATGGACTCCGGTCTTTTTTTAACCCTATGAACTATGTTACTATATATAAATGCAAATTAAGAAATGTTGCAGTATCTTGTAATAACTTTTTTTTAATGGACTAAAGGTTCACATCACGTTTTTCAAGTGCGGTTCCCGTATACGTTTTTTCATTATAGAAAACGCATGGAACCGTATTGAAAACCGTATACATAGACAAACAATTGAAAACCGTATGTATCCGGTTGCGAACAGTTTACTTGCAATACGTTTTTTCCCCCCATGCTCATCGGTTGATCTCGGTTTTGTCTCCGGGTTAAAAACCGTATTGCAACCGCATACTTTTTAATTTTTTTATTTTAACATGGACGTCAATGGGAAACAAACATGTATACGGTTCCATACGGGAAACCGTATACGTTTTTTACTTTGCACATGTGCATTTGCATCCTAAAGTTTTAATAAAAAAAAATATATATTTATTTTAAATAAAATTTTCAAAAACGTATGTTTTTTTTAAAATTTTAAACGGACGGAACCGTATGCACGTTTAAAAACGCATACGGTTTACTTTTTCCCATACTGTTCCATACGTTTTTTTTTTGTTTTTTTTGCCATACGGTTTTCTTTAGAAAAACTGATTGAAAACAGTATGGCAAAAACGTGGTGTGAACCCAGCCTTATACAGAATTTTAGAGAAGCTTTCGGGATTCCTCCCTTTATTAAAGGGGTATTCCAGGAAAAAAACTTTTATATATATATATCAACTGGCTCCAGAAAGTCAAACAGATTTGTAAATTACTTCTATTAAAAAATCTTAATCCTTTCAGTACTTATGAGCTTCTGAAGTTAAGGTTGTTCTTTTCTGTCTAAGTGCTCTCTGATGACACCTGTCTCGGGAACCGCCCAGTTTAGAAGAGGTTTGCTATGGGGATTTGCTTCTAAACTGGGCGTTTCCCGAGACACCTGTCATCAGAGAGCACTTAGAAAAGAACAACTCAACTTCAGAAGCTCTGAAAGGATTAAGAATTTTTTAATAGAAGTAATTTACAAATCTGTTTAACTTTCTGGAGCCAGTTGATATATATATAAAAAAGTTTTTTCCTGGAATACCCCTTTAACCTCTTCAGGACCCATGACGTATGCATACGTCATGTCTTTTCCTGGTCTCCGCCGTTCACCCGGCGGAGATCGGAAGCGGATCCCTGCTGAAATGCTTCAGCAGGCATCCAGGGCAAACGCCGAGGGGGGCCATGTAGGCCCCCCATGTCGGCGATCGCCGCAAATCGCAAGGGAAATCGCCCTTGCGATCTGCGGCGATACCGGGCTGATCGGGTCTCTGGGACCCGACCGCCCGGTAATTTTGCATGATCCCGTCTGTCACAGACAGCCAGGACCATGCTGGAGCCTAGGAGCGAGGTGGCAAGCCTGCCACCTCCTCCTATACCCTGCGATCTGTCGGTTAGTTAACCGACCAATCGCAGGAGGGGGGGCGGTTACTTCCTCCCGTCCTGCCCGGCCCCTTGAAGTCCGGTGAGGACGGGAGGAAGACCGGAGGATGCAGCTGGGGACGGGGGAGTGCTGGGGACCGGCCCCGGTACTTACCTCGTCCCTGAAGACCCGGATCCCGGCGAGGAAGATGGCGGCGGCGACAGGTCAGTAGATCTTCAGCCGCGGTCGGGCCCTTTACAGCAATGCACGTCGCCGTAAAGCGACATGCATTGCTGTATTGGGACCCTATATACTACAACTCCCAGCATGCCCAGACAGCCCTTGGCGTCTGGGCATGCTGGGAGTTACAGTTTTGCAACATCTGGAGGTCCACAGTTTGGAGAACACTGTGCCCTTCCAGATGTTGCAAAACTACACATTCTCAGCATGCCCTTACTGTCCAGGCATGCTGGGAGTTGTAGTTCTGTAACATCTGGCCCTTCAGATGTTGCAGAACTACAACTCCCAGCATGCCTGAACAGTTTTGGCATACTGGGAGTTGTAGTTTTGCAACATCTGGAAGGGCACAGATTGGGAACCACTGTAGTAGTGGTCTGCAAACTGTAGTCCTCCAGATGTTGCAAACTACAACTCCAAGCATGTTTGAGAATGCTGAGAGTTGTGGTTTTGCAACAACAGGAGGCACACTGGTTGGGAAACATTGTCTGTTTCCTAACTCAGTGTTTCCCAACCCGTGTGCCTCCAGCTGTTGCAAAACTATAACTACCAGCATGCACTGATAGACTGTGCATGCTGGGAGTTGTAGTTTTGCAACAGCTGGAGGTCCCCCCCTGTGAATGTACAGGGTACATTCACATGGGCAGGGGGCTTACAGTGAGCATCAGGCTGCAAGTTTGCAATGCAGCAAATTTTGCACGGCAGCTCAAACTAGCAGCGAGAAACTCTCTGTAATCCCCCGCCCGTGTGACTGTACCCTAAAAACACTACACTACGCTAACACAAAATAAAATAAAAAGTAAAAAACACTACATATACACATATCCCTACACAGCCCCCCTCCCCTCCCCAATAAAAATGAAAAACGTCTGGTACGCCACTGTTTTCAAAATGGAGCCTCCAGCTGTTGCAAAACAACAACTCCCAGTATTGCCGGACAGCCGTTGAC
Source organism: Hyla sarda (assembly GCF_029499605.1). Taxonomy (NCBI): domain Eukaryota; kingdom Metazoa; phylum Chordata; class Amphibia; order Anura; family Hylidae; genus Hyla; species Hyla sarda. The sequence goes on from NC_079200.1 coordinate 5,467,134, forward strand.
TGTCCAGGCATGCTGGGAGTTTTGCAACAGCTGGAGGCACCCTGTTTGGGAATCACTGGCGTAGAATACCCCTATGTCCATCCCAATGCAAATCCCTAATTCAGGCCTCAAATGCACATGGCGCTCTCACTTTGGAGCCCTGTCGTATTTCAAGGCAACAGTTAAGGGTCACATATGGGGTATCGCCGTACTCGGGAGAAATTGCCTTACAAATTTTGGGGGGCTTTTTCTCCTTTCACCCCTTATGAAAAGGTGAAATTGGGGTCTACACCAGCATGTCAGTGTAAAAAAAATTTTTTTTTTACACTAACATGCTGGTGTTGCCCTATACTTTTCATTTTGACAAGAGGTAAAAGGGAAAAAAGCCCCCAAAATTTGTAATGCGATTTCTCCCGACTACAGAGATACCCCATATGTGGGCGCAAAGTGCTCTGGGGGCGCACAACAAGGCCCAGAAGGGAGAGTGCACCATGTACATTTGAGGTGATTTGCACAGGGCTGGCTGATTGTTACAGCGGTTTTGACAAACGCAAAAAAAAAAAAAAAAACACATGTGACCCCATTTCGGAAACTACACCCCTCACGGAATGTAATGAGGGGTGCAGTGAGAATTTACCCCCCCACTGGTGTCTGACAGATCTTTGGAACAGTGGGCTGTGCAAATTAAAAATTTTGTACAGCCCACTGTTCCAAAGATCTGACAGACACCAGTGGGGGGTAAATGCTCACTGTACCCCTTGTTACGTTCCTCAAGGGGTCTAGTTTCCAATGTGGTATGGCATGTGGGTATTTTTTGTTGTCCTGGCACCATAGGGGCTTCCTAAATGCGACATGCCCCCGAGCAAAATTTGCTCTCAAAAAGCCAAATATGACTCCTTCTCTTCTGAGCATTGTAGTTCGCCCATAGTGCACTTCATGTCAACTTATGGGGTACCTCCATACTCAGAAGAGATGGGGTTACAAATTTTGGGGGCTATTTTCTGCTATTAACCCTTGCAAAAATGTGAAATTTGGGGGGAAGCACACATTTTATTGAAATTTTTTAACATTTTTTTTACATATGCAAAAGTCGTGAAACACCTGTGGGGTATTAAGGCTCACTTTATTCCTTGTTACGTTCCTCAAGGGGTCTAGTTTCCAAAATGGTATGCCATGTGGGTATTTTTTGCTGTCCTGGCACCATAGGGGCTTCCTATATGGGACATGCCCCCCAAAAACCATTTCAGAAAAACGTACTCTCCAAAATCCCCTTGTTGCTCCTTCCCTTCTGAGCTCTCTACTGCGCCCGCCGAACAATTTACATAGACATATGAGGTATGTGCTTACTCGAGAGAAATTGGGCTACAAATATAAGTATACATTTTCTCCTTTTACCCCTTGTAAAAATTCAAAAATTGGGTCTACAAGAACATGCGAGTGTAAAAAATGGAAATTGTGAATTTTCTCCTTCACTTTGCTGCTATTCCTGTGAAACACCTAAAGGGTTAAAATGCTGACTGAATGTCATTTTGAATATTTTTGGGGGTGCAGTTTTTATAATGGGGTAATTTGTGGGGTATTTCTAAGATGAAGACCCTTCAAATCCACTTCAAACCTGAACTGGTCCCTGAAAAATTGTGATTTTGGAAATTTTGTGAAAAATTGGAAAATTGCCGCTGAACTTTGAAGCCCTCTGGTGTCTTCCAAAAGTAAAAACTCGTCAATTTTATGATGCAAACATAAAGTAGACATATTGTATATGTGAATAAAATAAAATAATATTTGGAATATCCATTTTCATTACAAGCAGAGAGCTTCAAAGTTAGAAAAATGCAAAATTTTCAAATTTTTCATTAAAATTTTGGGATTTTTCACCAAGAAAGGATGCAAGTTACCAAAAATTTTTACCACTAAGTTAAAGTAGAATATGTCACGAAAAAACAATCTCGGAATCAGAATGATAACTAAAAGCATCAGAGTTATTAATGTTTAAAGTGACAGTGGTCAGATGTGCAAAAAATGGCCGGGTCCTGAGGTGTAAAATGGCTGGGTCCTTAAGGGGTTAAGTCTAAAAAACAAATCTAAGCTCCCAAGCAGAAGACACAGGTTACATCTCACAAATATGCAGGGGTTTGCATCTGCATCACTGGACTAATACGGCTACTCAAATATACTATATATATATATATACACAATACACAAGGCTAAATAATGGAATAAATAATACCGTATTTTTCGCCATATAGGACGCTCCCAATTTTAAAGGAGGAAAATCTAGAATACAATGTAAAGTATAGGACAGTGATCTTCAACCAGCGGACCTCCAGATGTTGCAAAACTACAACTCCCAGCATGCCCGGGCATGCTGGGAGTTGTAGTTTTGCAACATCTGGAGGTCCGCAAGTTGAAGACCACTGGTATAGGAGGTTATACTCACGTGTCCCCGCCGCTCCAGACCCATCACCGCTGCCCTGGATGTCGCCCTCCATCACTATCGCCTCGTCCCCGTGGTCTCCCCATCGCTCCGGAATGTCTCTGCTGCTGGGTATCCTCGCTCTCCGTCGCTACACACGCCGCTACGCACGCCGCTCCTATTGGATGACGGGACGGCGTGCATGATGACGTGATGACATCGAAGGAGAGCGTCGGCCATACAGGGGATCCCGGCACCGAGCAGACACCGAGGAGGCAGGTAAGGTCCCTCCCGGTCTCCTGTAAGCTGTTCGGGACGCCGCGATTTCACCGTGGCGGTCCCGAAAAGCCCGACTGAGCAGCCGGGTTAGTGTTATTTTCGCTTCAGACGCGGCGGTCAGCTTTGATCGCCGCGTCTGAAAGGGTTAATACAGGGCATCACCGCGATCGGCGATGTCCTGTATTAGCCGCGGGTCCCGGGCGTTGATGGGCGCAGGGACCGCCGCGATAGGGGTGTATTCGCCGTATAAGACGCACCAACTTTTGGGGAAGAAAAAGTGCGTCTTATACGGCGAAAAATACGGTATAAATTTTTTCATCAATTACATGTTCCCCCTTGGTTGAGGTCGGGGTGTATGACGTGCGCTCACAAGCTGCTTATAGCCAGGGCACAGGGCATACACTAAAGCCAAGCATTAACCCTTGATGCCGCCATCAAAGTTTACGCCAAAGTTGTTTAAAATGTGTTGCTGGTCCTTAAGGGGGGGGGGGGCTGTTCAGGAATGCTGCGGAGTGTTTGCAGGGTCCTGATCAGCCTCCATGATGGTCAGAGGGTCCTCGCCGTCCCCTGGGCCGTCCTTATGGTGCTCTGCTACTCCAGCCTTGTTTTGCAGGCTAGACAAGCGATAACATTGATCAATGGTAAAGCATGGTAAAGGGGTACTCCGGGGGAAAACATATTTTTTTCAAATCAGCTGGTGCCAGAAAGTTAAACAGATTTGTAAATTACTTCTATTTAAAAATCTTAATCCTTCCAGTACTTACCAGCTGCTGTATGCTCCACAGGAAGTTGTGTAGTTCTCTCCAGTCTGACCACAGTGCTCTCTGCTGCCACCTCTGTCCATGTCAGGAACTGTCCAGAGCAGAAGAGGTTTGCTATGGGGATTTGCTCCTGCTCTAGACAGTTCCTGACATGGACAGAGGTGTCAGCAGAGAGCACTGTGGTCAGACTGGAAAGAACTACACAACTTTCTCTGTAGTATACAGCAGCTGATAAGTACTGGAAGGATTAAGATTTTTAAATAGAAGTAATTTACAAATCTGTAAAGTGGAAAAATAGTCAGCTCACCCAGCCACCGCACGGCAAAATAGTCCTCCAAGGGTATGAAGAAAGCAGGTAGATGCCAGCGATTAAGAAACTTCACCTTTATTAGAACCACGTTAAAATCATCGACATGGAGAGACTTCAATAAGACAAACGTTTAAAATTCCAGGAGTCAGCGCCAAGCATGACGCGTTTCAGGTCATGTGACCTTTCATCAGATGCGTGGTGGGAAGCAGAAGGGTGAGGGAATAAATCCCAGCCTCCTGATGGAACAGGTGAGTAAAATTTTACGAACCAGGGATTAACCCTATACGCTCCAAAAATAGAGGCCCCCATCTGCTAAACATAACAGGTACAAAGTCATAAATCATTAAACACCTATAACCATAGTTACAAAATAAGTGCAAACAATGTGTATGAGACCTGTGTGTTTTGAGGAGACACAAAATGTATGTCTAGAGGAAAAAGGTTGCCAAAACACTGATAATTATAAAAACTACAGTAAATAATAATATAACTAAAGCATCAATGGCAGCCTAAAATTAGTTAGTAATGTAGAATGACGTCCGATTTTAAGTTTAACCCATGTGGTTGAAACGTGCGCAAAGAGTAAATCCAAAAGATTTCTCTATTGCGTAATGATTTAATGCGGTTGCCACCTCTATCGTGTGAACAAACAATCTCAATGCCTGAGAAAGAAAAATGGGCTACATTGCCATCGTGAACATTTTTAAAGTGTTTAGAGACATTTGATGCGTTAGTGTATGAACTGCTGCCAATAGCTCTAAGATGTTCCTGGATGCGTTTTTTCAAAGTTCTTTTAGTGCTGCCGATATAAGAGACATTACAGCTATTACAATCTATTTTATATATTACATGAGTAGATTCACAATGAATAAATTGTTTAATCGGCACAGAATTCGAATCGGGAACTAAAATCGTAGAGGTCTTAGCAGCATGTGCACACACGACGCATCTAGGTAAACCGCATTTGAAAAATCCATTTAATTTAATCCATGAACGGGAACCGGCAGTGGAAATGGGAGGCAAGGCACTTGGAGATAAAAGATTACCTAGATTAGGGGCCCGTCTACTCGAAAAATGTATACAATTTTTTAAATATTTATTAAGAATGGTGTCCTGACATAAGATAGGTATGAAATTGTTAATAATGGATTTGATACTATTAAATTCTAAACTATAAGTAGTAGTAAAAGTAGGCTTCGATAACGTATTCGAAGATGTTTGATTCGGTTTAGGTATAAGAAGGCTGTCTCTAGATTTTTGTAAAACTTTCCGTTTGGCTCTGTTCAGACACCAGGGCTGGTAACCCCTCTGACCCAAACGTTGGAAAATATTGTCCGATTCTATTTGAAAAGATTCGTCTGTGGAACAATTTCTGCGAGCACGAGTCAGTTCCCCCACCGGAACGGCCAGTACCGAGTGTTTGGGGTGACATGACTCTGCGCGCAGGATGGTGTTACCTGCAGTCGATTTTCTATATGTGGAAGTGTGAACACGTCCCTGTCTACTATCAAGTAAAATGTCCAAAAATGGAGTGACGGATTTGTGCCATGTTGATGTTAAAAACAAATTATGAGGGTTATTATTGACATAGTCAACGAAACAGGAAGCACTGTGTTCAGACGACGACCAAATTATAATGACATCGTCAACATATCTTCCGTACCAAACAATGTTGGAAAAGAAGGGGTATCTCCCACCAGTGGACAAAAATATTCGCCACTGAAGGGGAGGATTTGGCCCCCATTGAGGCACCCGTCCTCTGAACATAGTATTGGTCCTGGAACTTGAAATAATTGTGGGTTAATATATAGTTCAAAGCATCAAGAACAAACTGGCACAAATCCTCACTGTAAGAAGAAAAATTGTAAATAATGTCCGACACTCGAAGTGAAAGTGAATGAGGGAGAGAAGAATACAGAGATTCGATGTCCATTGTGAGCCACGAATAAGAAGTATGCTATTCAATTTGATTCGTTATCGAAAGTAAGTGTTGAGAATCTTTAATGTGGCTGGAACACGTAGAGACAAGGGGTTGGAGAAGTGAGTCTACCCATTCGCAAAGGGGTTCGTTGAGAGAACCAATTCCCGCCACTATGGGTCTCATAGGAGGCGGGAATTGGCCCTTGTGAATCTTTGGTAAAGAATGGAATATTGGTATAATGGGATTAGAAACCCATATATAATCAAACTCTTTTTGGGATAGTACCCCTAAAGATAAACCATATCTGAGTAACGATTCCAGTTTGGAAGAGAACAAAGTGGTGGGATTGTATGTTATTGGTGTATATGTGACCTCATCACTTAAGATACACTTATTAAGCATACAATAAAGATCTACATCCATACATATAACAGCCCCCCCCCCTTGTCAGCTGATCGAATAACCCAATTTTTGTTATCTCTCAAATCCTTTAGAGCAGTTCTTTCAGATTTTGATAAATTGTTAGCTCTGGGTCCTATACCGGAACGTTTAAGTTCTACTAACTCCTTCATGACCATGTCTTGAAAGGTGTCCATGTAAGGACTCCTAGAGCTAACGGGATAAAATTCAGGATTTTTAATTTTGAAGGACGGTGAGGTGGACACTGTGGTCACATGTCGCCATGTCTCAAAATCCAAAGACAATAAATCACAGAAAACATAGATTGCAATAGCTGCAATGTATCCTACATTGGCAGCACTAAAAGAACTTTGAAAAAACGCATCCAGGAACATCTTAGAGCTATTGGCAGCAGTTCATACACTAACGCATCAAATGTCTCTAAACACTTTAAAAATGTTCACGATGGCAATGTAGCCCATTTTTCTTTCTCAGGCATTGAGATTGTTTGTTCACACGATAGAGGTGGCAACCGCATTAAATCATTACGTAATAGAGAAATCTTTTGGATTTACTCTTTGCGCACGTTTCAACCACATGGGTTAAACTTAAAATCGGACGTCATTCTACATTACTAACTAATTTTAGGCTGCCATTGATGCTTTAGTTATATTATTATTTACTGTAGTTTTTATAATTATCAGTGTTTTGGCAACCTTTTTCCTCTAGACATACATTTTGTGTCTCCTCAAAACACACAGGTCTCATACACATTGTTTGCACTTATTTTGTAACTATGGTTATAGGTGTTTAATGATTTATGACTTTGTACCTGTTATGTTTAGCAGATGGGGGCCTCTATTTTTGGAGCGTATAGGGTTAATCCCTGGTTCGTAAAATTTTACTCACCTGTTCCATCAGGAGGCTGGGATTTATTCCCTCACCCTTCTGTTTCCCACCATGCATCTGATGAAAGGTCACATGACCTGAAACGCGTCATGCTTGGCGCTGACTCCTGGAATTTTAAACGTTTGTCTTATTGAAGTCTCTCCATGTCGATGATTTTAACGTGGTTCTAATAAAGGTGAAGTTTCTTAATCGCTGGCATCTACCTGTTTTCCTAATTTACAAATCTGTTTAACTTTCTGGCATCAGTTGATATGAAAAAAAAAAGGGGTTGTCCAGGAATAGGACTATGGAGCTTATTTCTTCCAAAAACAACACCACCTCCTTTCCTCAGGTGGTGTGTGGTATTACAAGTTGGCTCCATTTACTTTAATGAAACTGAGCTGGCTGCAATACCACAAGCAACCTGAGGACAGGGGTGGTGCTGCTGTTCTTTTTCTTTTTGTTTGTTTCTTTTTAAGGGGAACTCCAGTGGAAACAAGTGGAAAAAAAATGTTTACAAATCAACTGGTGGCAGAAAGTTAAGCAGATTTGTAAATTACTGCTGTATGCTACAGAGAAAATTGTGAAGTTCTTTCCAGTCTGACCACAGTGCTCTCTGCTGACACCTCTGTCCATGTCAGGAAGTGTCCAGAGTAGCAGCAAATCCGCATAGCAAACCTCTCCTGCTTTGGACAGTTCCTAAAATGGACAGAGATGTCAGCAGAGAGCATTGTGGTCAGACTGGAAAGAACTACACAACTTCCTGTGGAGCATACAGCAGCTGATAAGTACTGGAAGGGGTAAGATGTTTAAATAGAAGCAATTTACAAATATGTATAACTGGCACCAGTTTATTTGATTTTTTTTTTATCCACCTGAGTACCCCTTTAAGGAGTCAGCTGTTTTTCTTATCTTGGATAACCCCTTTAAACTGTGCATAGCATCTCTATTTACCTCCTCCTGCTGTATAGTATACAGTGGTGCATAGCGCAGCGCCGTATAATATACAGGTGCGGGTACAGCATTGTACATTATACACTGTTCAAAAAAATAAAGAAATGTCACCCCACACCATTACTGACCCACCGCCAAACTGGTCATGCTGGAGGATGTTGCAGGCAGCAGAACATTCTCCACGGCGTCTCCAGACTCTGTCACATGTGCTCAGTGTGAACCTGCTTTCATCTGTGAAGAGCACAGGGAGTCAGTGGAGAATTTGCCAATCTTGGTGTTCTCTGCCAAACGTCCTGCACGGTGTTGGGCTATAAGCACAACCCCCACATGTGGACGTCGGGCCCTCATACCACCCTCATGGAGTCTGTTTCTGACCGTTTGAGTGGACACATGCACATTTGTGGCCTGCAGGAAGTCATTTTGCAGGGCTCTGGCAGTGCTCCTCCCTCCTCCTTGCACAAAGGCGGAGGTAGCGGTCCTGCTGCTGGGTTGTTGCCCTCCTACGGCCTCCTCCACGTCTCCTGATGTACTGACCTGTCTCCTGGTAGCGCCTCCATGCTCTGGACACTACACTGACAGACACAGAAAAAACCTTCTTGCCACAGCTCGCATTGATGTGCCATCCTGGATGAGCTGCACTACCTGAGCCACTTGTGTGGGTTGTAGACTCCGTCTCATGCTACCACTAGAGTGAAAGCACCGCCAGCATTCAAAAGTTACCAAAACATCAGCCAGGAAGCATAGGAACTGAGAAGTGGTCTGTGGTCACCACCTGTAGAACCACTCCTTTATTGGGGGTGTCTTGCTAATTGCCTATAATTTTCACCTGTTGTCTGTTCCATCAGAAATTGATTGTCAATCAGTGTTCTTCCTGAGTGGACAGTGGGATCTCACACAACTGTCAGTGACTTGGAGTTACATTGTGTTAAGTCTTCCCTTTATTTATTTATGTGAGCAGTGTATATCTCCAGTATACAGATCTGTATAGATCGCTGCTTCACTGTAAGCCCTTGCTGGACTGAGCACTATGCACCAGCCCAGCAAGGAAAGAGTTAACCAGGGCTGCTGAGCAGCACTAATTATCTCCTTGGGTTCCTCCTCTATATAGATGGCTGTATATACTGTGGGCAGAGATGATCGCTTACCACCCTGGTTACTGTTTTGACCTTGTCTGGTGCAGCCACCGCTTACGATGATGTTATTAGAGGAGGGGCTACAGCCAGTAGCCAGGATGATAAGTTTGGCTCTGTTCACATTGTTTTAGAATGTCTTTTTGTTTAGAAAAAAAAAGGCATGTTAAAAATGTATAATGTGAACAGACCCTTTTTGGCAGTGTCTTCCTAAACAGGGAGCCAAAGGCTGAGAATGATAGAGGTTAGTACCGCTGCCTTCTTCCTTAGTTCTATAAATAACAAGTTGATAACGGAGAAGATAAACTGCTCAGAACAGTGTTCCCCAACCAAGGTGCCTCCACCTGTTGCAAAATGTTAACTCCCAGCATGTCCGGACAGCTAAAGGCCTGTTTGCCTCCTCCAGAGGATCCACACTGTCCCTGAAAGGTAAATCAAGGCTTCCCTTTCAGAGGGAAGCCTTGATTTACCTTTCAGGGACAGCATGGATCCCCTGGAGGAGGCAGACAGGCTTTTGGCTGTCTAAGAATGCTGGGTGATGTAGTTTAGCAACACCTGGAGTCTCCCTGTTGCCCTACGTCGATGACCAGCATTTTTTTTTATTGATATAAAATGGTTAACAAGGGCTTGTGGGGAGTGTTTTTTGTAATTAAATATTTTTTTTCCCCACTTGTTCCGTATAAAGATAACAGCCGACTGACACCCGTAACATTTTATAGTCTCTTAGGAATGACAGATTTTCCACTTTCTAATCTGCATTTCCACGGCCCGTTCACCCTCTATTTGCATGAAATGCGACTGCAAAGTTGTTCCGGCGGCAGGAGACACGTTCAGACTCCAGACAACCACTTAGCCGGCAGCTAATGTAAAGGGTTCTATGGAGTTGCCAGAATTTGATGGTTTTGGGGAGTGGGGGTGGGGCACACTTTAATAAAGGATGTGAAAAGGTTTTTAGTTTTTTTTTGTGAGTGTTTGTTGCAGAATTTTGTGTTTTTCCACACAAGATATGAGACATTTCATTTGGAAGACTTTACACAATCGCGTATGGTAGAGGATTTCCTGGGCTGACTTGTGCAGTGATCAGGGATTTATGAGGGCGACTTTTGCTGAATGTTGCAATTACCGAGCGCATTCCCTGTTTAAAAAGACGCATCTCGGGCACATAGCGACCACACTTAGAAAATCTTCCATACACAGACAAAATAAGGTGCTGATGATGTGCACCACCTATAGTGAGGCCTTCTCCAGCACCACCTATAGTGAGGCCTTCTCCAGCAGCACCACCTATAGTGAGGCCTTCTCCAGCACCACCTATAGTGAGGCCTTCTCCAGCACCACCTATAGTGAGGCCTTCTCCAGCACCACCTATAGTGAGGCCTTCTCCAGCACCACCTATAGTGAGGCCTTCTCCAGCACCACCTATAGTGAGGCCTTCTCCAGCACCACCTATAGTGAGGCCTTCTCCAGCACCACCTATAGTGAGGCCTTCTCCAGCACCACCTATAGTGAAGCCTTCTCCAGCACCACCTATAGTGAGGCCTTCTCCAGCACCACCTATAGTGAGGCCTTCTCCAGCAGCACCACCTATAGTGAGGCCTTCTCCAGCACCACCTATAGTGAGGCCTTCTCCAGCACCACCTATAGTGAGGCCTTCTCCAGCACCACCTATAGTGAGGCCTTCTCCAGCACCACCTATAGTGAGGCCTTCTCCAGCACCACCTATAGTGAGGCCTTCTCCAGCACCACCTATAGTGAGGCCTTCTCCAGCACCACCTATAGTGAGGCCTTCTCCAGCACCACCTATAGTGAGGCCTTCTCCAGCACCACCTATAGTGAGGCCTTCTCCAGCACCACCTATAGTGAGGCCTTCTCCAGCACCACCTATAGTGAAGCCTTCTCCAGCACCACCTATAGTGAGGCCTTCTCCAGCACCACCTATAGTGAGGCCTTCTCCAGCAGAACCTATAGTGAGGCCTTCTCCAGCACCACCTATAGTGAGGCCTTCTCCAGCACCACCTATAGTGAGGCCTTCTCCAGCACCACCTATAGTGAAGCCTTCTCCAGCACCACCTATAGTGAGGCCTTCTCCAGCACCACCTATAGTGAGGCCTTCTCCAGCAGAACCTATAGTGAGGCCTTCTCCAGCACCACCTATAGTGAGGCCTTCTCCAGCACCACCTATAGTGAGGCCTTCTCCAGCACCACCTATAGTGAGGCCTTCTCCAGCACCACCTATAGTGAGGCCTTCTCCAGCACCACCTATAGTGAGGCCTTCTCCAGCAGCACCACCTATAGTGAGGCCTTCTCCAGCACCACCTATAGTGAGGCCTTCTCCAGCACCACCTATAGTGAGGCCTTCTCCAGCAGCACTTATAGTGAGGCCTTCTCCAGCAGCACCTAAAGTGAGGCCTTCTCAGGCAGCACCTATAGTGAGGTCTTCTCCAGCAGCACCACCTATAGTGAGGCCTTCTCCAGCAGCAGCACCTATAGTGAGGTCTTCTCCAGCAGCACCTATAGTGAGGCCTTCTCCAGCAGCACTTATAGTGAGGCCTTCTCCAGCAGCACCTATAGTGAGGCCTTCTCCAGCAGCAGCACCTATAGTGAGGCCTTCTCCAGCAGCACTTATAGTGAGGCCTTCTCCAGCAGCACCTATAGTGAGGCCTTCTCCAGCAGCACCTAAAGTGAGGCCTTCTCCAGCACCACCTATAGTGAGGCCTTCTCCCGCACCACCTATAGTGAGGCCTTCTCCAGCAGCACCTATAGTGAGGCCTTCTCCAGCAGCACCTATAGTGAGGCCTGCTCCAGCAGCACCTATAGTGAGGCCTTCTCCGGCACCACCAATAGTGAGGCCTTCTCCAGCAGCACCTATAGTGAGGCCTTCTCCAGCACCACCTATAGTGAGGCCTTCTCCAGCACCACCTATAGTGAGGTGTTCTCCAGCACCACCTATAGTGAGGCCTTCTCCAGCAGCACCACCTATAGTAAGGCCTTCTCCAGCAGCACCGATCGTGAGGCCATCTCCAGCGGCACCTATAATGAGGCCTTCTCCAGCAGCACCTATAGTGAGGCCTTCTCCAGCACCACCTATAGTGAGGCCTTCTCCAGCACCACCTATAGTGAGGCCTTCTCCAGCAGCACCTATAGTGAGGCCTTCTCCAGCAGCACCTATAGTGAGGCCTTCTCCAGCGCCACCTATAGTGAGGCCTTCTCCAGCAGCACCTATAGTGAGGCCTTCTCCAGCAGCACTTATAGTGAGGCCTTCTCCAGCACCACCTATAGTGAGGCCTTCTCCAGCAGCACCACCTATAGTGAGGCCTTCTCCAGCAGCACCTATAGTGAGGCCTTCTCCAGCAGCACCTATAGTGAGGCCTTCTCCAGCACCACCTATAGTGAGGCCTTCTCCAGCACCAGCACCTATAGTGAGGCCTTCTCCAGCAGCACCTATAGTGAGGCCTTCTCCAGCACCACCTATAGTGAGGCCTTCTCCAGCACCACCTATAGTGAGGCCTTCTCCAGCACCACCAAGTGAGGCCTTCTCCAGCACCACCTATAGTGAGGCCTTCTCCAGCACCACCTATAGTGAGGCCTTCTCCAGCAGCACCACCTATAGTGAGGCCTTCTCCAGCAGCACCTATAGTGAGGCCTTCTCCAGCACCACCTATAGTGAGGCCTTCTCCAGCAGCACCTATAGTGAGGCCTTCTCCAGCAGCACCTATAGTGAGGCCTTCTCCAGCACCACCTATAGTGAGGCCTTCTCCAGCACCACCTATAGTGAGGCCTTCTCCAGCACCACCTATAGTGAGGCCTTCTCCAGCACTACCTATAGAGGCCTTCTCCAGCACCACCTATAGTGAGGCCTTCTCCAGCAGCACCACCTATAGTGAGGCCTTCTCCAGCAGCACCTATAGTGAGGCCTTCTCCAGCAGCACCTATAGTGAGGCCTTCTCCAGCGCCACCTATAGTGAGGCCTTCTCCAGCGCCACCTATAGTGAGGCCTTCTCCAGCAGCACCTATAGTGAGGCCTTCTCCAGCAGCACTTATAGTGAGGCCTTCTCCAGCAGCACCACCTATAGTGAGGCCTTCTCCAGCAGCACCTATAGTGAGGCCTTCTCCAGCAGCACCTATAGTGAGGCCTTCTCCAGCACCACCTATAGCGAGGCCTTCTCCAGCACCAGCACCTATAGTGAAGCCTTCTCCAGCACCACCTATAGCGAGGCCTTCTCCAGCACCACCTATAGTGAGGCCTTCTCCAGCACCACCAAGTGAGGCCTTCTCCAGCACCACCTATAGTGAGGCCTTCTCCAGCAGCACCTATAGTGAGGCCTTCTCCAGCAGCACCTATAGTGAGGCCTTCTCCAGCGCCACCTATAGTGAGGCCTTCTCCAGCAGCACCTATAGTGAGGCCTTCTCCAGCAGCACTTATAGTGAGGCCTTCTCCAGCACCACCTATAGTGAGGCCTTCTCCAGCAGCACCACCTATAGTGAGGCCTTCTCCAGCAGCACCTATAGTGAGGCCTTCTCCAGCAGCACCTATAGTGAGGCCTTCTCCAGCAGCACCTATAGTGAGGCCTTCTCCAGCACCACCTATAGTGAGGCCTTCTCCAGCACCACCTATAGCGAGGCCTTCTCCAGCACCACCTATAGTGAGGCCTTCTCCAGCACCACCAAGTGAGGCCTTCTCCAGCACCACCTATAGTGAGGCCTTCTCCAGCACCACCTATAGTGAGGCCTTCTCCAGCAGCACCACCTATAGTGAGGCCTTCTCCAGCAGCACCTATAGTGAGGCCTTCTCCAGCACCACCTATAGTGAGGCCTTCTCCAGCACCACCTATAGTGAGGCCTTCTCCAGCACCACCTATAGCGAGGCCTTCTCCAGCACCACCTATAGTGAGGCCTTCTCCAGCACCACCAAGTGAGGCCTTCTCCAGCACCACCTATAGTGAGGCCTTCTCCAGCACCACCTATAGTGAGGCCTTCTCCAGCAGCACCACCTATAGTGAGGCCTTCTCCAGCAGCACCTATAGTGAGGCCTTCTCCAGCACCACCTATAGTGAGGCCTTCTCCAGCAGCACCACCTATAGTGAGGCCTTCTCCAGCAGCACCTATAATGATGCCTTCTCCAGCAGCACCTATAGTGAGGCCTTCTCCAGCACCACCTATAGTGAGGCCTTCTCCAGCACCACCTATAGTGAGGCCTTCTCCAGCACCACCTATAGTGAGGCCTTCTCCAGCACCACCTATAGTGAGGCCTTCTCCAGCACCACCTATAGTGAGGCCTTCTCCAGCACCACCTATAGTGAGGCCTTCTCCAGCACCACCTATAGTGAGGCCTTCTCCAGCACCACCTATAGTGAGGCCTTCTCCAGCACCACTTATAGTGAGGCCTTCTCCAGCACCACCTATAGTGAGGCCTTCTCCAGCACCACTTATAGTGAGGCCTTCTCCAGCAGCACCTATAGTTTCTCCAACACCACCTATAGTAAGGCCACTCCAGCAGTGCCACTCTGTCCTATGAGGGGCCTTCCTAAGGAGTGCTCCCCTATCACTGCTAGTAAAACTAGTGAGTGTTCCCTCACACCCATGTGTCTAAAGTGAATTTAGTTTTAAAAGTTTTTTTTTTTATCTAAGTTTCATGTATTTGGATTCCAAAAACATTTGGGATTAATCACATGTAAACTCCCAACAATCGTGAGATTAATCGCAATTAGAGATTTTAATCAAATGACGGCCCTAATAAACATAGGAGTAAATGTTACAATATGTTGGTTCTATTCACACCGCTTGTACATCTAAAAAAAGAATTGGCACATTCCTCAGCATCGGTGTCTGTCGGCACTAAGAGACTAATGTGGGAGGAAAGCAGTGCAGGAATGCAGCTGCACCACTTGTAAATGAAAGCCAAAGGTGGTCCGGGCATGCTGGCAGTTGTAGTTTAGCAACAGCTGGAGGCACCTTGGTTGAGAAATACTCATCTAGCTGTTTGCTGCTCCTCTACACGTCATCCATAGCATTAAAGGGGTACTTTTCCCCTAGACATCCATTTCCAAAGGATAAACGAACGCTAGGTGTAGCAGGAGACCCCCGCGATCTCCCTGCTGCAATCGGCGTTCGTTTAGAGCGTTGGGAGCAGCATCGGAGGCTCGTGACGTCACGGCCACGCCCCCTCGATGCAAGTCTATGGGTGGGGGCGTGACATCACGAGCCTCTGCCACGCATTGCCAGTAGTCAGGCACGGAGCTGTGAACTTCGCTCCATGCACCGGATGTCTGGTGTGCCGCAGCCGGGATCGCGGGGGGCGCAGCTGGATAGGGGATAATATGTCTAGGGGCGGTGGGCCCCTTCAAAGTGCGTCTGTCATATGAAATCTTGATAGTAAACGGGTCACAAAGAGAACAAGCAGGAGACATGTACACTGCAAAAAAATAAAGGGATCACTAAGATAACACGTCCTAGATCTGACTGAATGAACTAATCGTATGAAATCCTTTCCTCTTTACATAGTTAAATGTGACAACAAAATCACACAAAAATTATCAATGGAAATCATCAACCCCTGGAGGTCTGGATATGGAGTCACACTCAAAATCCCAGTGGAAAACCCCACTACAGGCTGATCCAACTTTATGTAATGTCCTTAATACAAGTCCCAATGAGGCTCAGTAGTGTGTGTGGCCTCCACGTGCCCGTATGACCTCCCTACAACACCTGGGCATGCTCCTCATGAGGTGGAGGATGGTCTCCTGAGGGATGTCCTCCCAGACCTGGACTAAAGCATCCGCCAACTCCTGGACAGTCTGTGGTGGATGGAGCGAGACGTCCCAGATGTGCTCAATCGGATTCAGGGGAACGTTCGGCCAGTCCATAGCATCAATGCTTTCCTCTTGTAGGAACTGCTGACACACTCCAGCCACATGAGGTCTAGCACTGTCTTGTATTAGGAGGAACCCAACCGCACCAGGATATGGTCTCACAAGGGGTCTGAGGATCTCATCTCGGTAATGGCAGTCAGGCTACCTCTGGCAAGCACATGGAGGGCTGTGCGGCCGCCAAAGAAATGCCACCCCACACCACTACTGACCCACCGCCAAACCATGCTGGAGGATGTTGCAGGCAGCAGAATGTTCTCCACGGCGTCTGCAGACTCTGTCACATGTGCTCAGTGTGAACCTGCTTTCATCTGTGAAGAGCACAGGGCGCCAGTGGTGAATTTGCCAACCTTGGTGTTCTCTGGCAAATGCCAAACATCCTGCACGGTGTTGGGCTGTAAGCACAAACATCCCCCCCTGTGGACGTCGGGCCCTCATACCACCCTCATGGAGTCTGTTTCTGACTGTTTGAGTGGACACACACACATTTGTGGCCTGCTGGAGGTCATTTTGCAGGGCTCTGGCAGTGCTCCTCCTTGCACAAAGACGGAGGTAGCGGTCCTGCTGCTGGGTTGTTGCTTCTCTTACGGCCTCCTCCACGTCTCCTGATGTACTGACCTGTCTCCTGGTAGTGCCTCCATGCTCTGGACACTACGCTGACAGACACAGCAAACCCTCTTGCCACAGCTCACATTGATGTGCCATCCTGGATGAGCTGCACTACCTGAGCCACTTGTGTGGGTTGTAGACTCCGTCTCATGCTACCACTAGAGTGAAAGCACCGCCAGCACCAAAACATCAGCCAGGAAGCATAGGAGCTGAGAAGTGGTCTGTGGTCACCACCTGCAGAACCACTCCCTTATTGGGGGTGTCTTGCTAATTGCCTATAATTTCCACGTGTTGTCTGTTCCATGTGAAATTGATTGTCAGTCAGTGTTCTTCCTGAGTGGACAGTGGGATCTCACACAAGTGTCAGTGACTTGGAGTTACATTGTGTTGTTTACGTGTTCCCTTTATTTTATTTTTTGAGCAGTGTATGAGGTTTGTCCATCCAACGATTAGCTGTAAAATTCTAGAATCCCTGACCATCGCTGTTTTCTCTACTGTGTAGATTCTCTAACGTGTCCTATGAGATGCAGCTTCATGCTGAGGTCCCCTGCCTACTGCTTGGGAGAGCTGACGGAGAATCCTATCACGAGGAGACAGGCAGCAGCTGCATCTCATAGGAATAGACGGAGGTTCTGCAGAGTCAGTTATGGCACAGAGGTTCATTTTACCGTTTTCTTTTTCCTGTTGTCTTGTTGCATAATTGGTCGCAATTGATATCTAGGCCGCTCCGGAATGCCCGGCAGTCTATGCAGATGGCGCATTTCCAAGCAAATTAAACTCAATGGGAAGTGTGGCAGGATATCATTAAAAACAATGGGACTTTGCTGAAAAGGAATTTCAGAGCAAAATGTTTCCGCCAGATTATGTCACATGAACATGGCCTAAGGATCATTTAAACTTTTAACATGTGAAATGTTTTTATCGGTCTGTGTCTCAGTATAAAGACCCCCACAGATCAGAAGAACGATCGGGGATAAGCGCACCCAATAGACTTAATGCAGGAGAGAAACAAAGATCACCGTGAGCAAGTGAGTTAGGGTAAGTTCACACACTGAGGAATTGACGAGGAATTCTCACTTAAAAATTCCGACACCGAATTTCCGTTTTTTCCACTAGGAATTTGCGCAGAATTGACAATTCTGCATGAAAATATAAAAGGAAACTTTTTTTTCCCTTCTCTATTCCTTATTGCGCATGGACGCAAACTTAGTACTGGAGCTCTACTATGCATGCTGCATGCGCGAGAAGGACTGACATCCCAGTTCGATCAGGTGACTCAGTCACATGATCGTAGAGCGCATAGAACAGCGGCGCAGCCAGAAGATGTCAGCGATAAGGTAAGAGGCTGATTGATAGGTAGTGGTCAGACATTCCCATAGGTTTACATCTGGAATAGACTGAGGATTGGTTCTTGCCCCCCAAAATGTTTGGGATTGGATACTCAATTGTCGCATTCTGATGACAGCCTGAAACCTAGCACATAAAAGGCCGGGCTAACCAGGTGGAGAGGTGTTTGCCTTATAATCCTCCTGAGGACTGTTCTGTTGCACCAAAACTAGTTAAGTGGGGCAAATTTCAGGGTTTTAATTGGGTCGCAGTAATCCAGTTATACGGGAAAACCGCAGTTCCCTATACTTTATAAACAGTGGGGTTATTCCCTCTATATATATATATATATACACACACACACATATATACACACAGGGTGGGCCATTTATATGTATACACCTTAATAAAATGGGAATGGTTGATGATAACTTCCTGCTTGTGGCACATTAGTATATGTGAGGGGGGGACTTTTCAAGATGGGTGGTGACCATGGCGGCCATTTTGAAGTCGGGCATTTTGAATCCAACTTTTGTTTTTTCAATAGGAAGAAGGTCATGTGACACATCAAACTTATTGGGAATTTCACAAGAGAAACAATGATGTACTTGGTTTTAACGTAACTTTATTCTTTCATGAGTTATTTACAAGTTTCTGACCACTTATAAAATGTGTTCAATGTGCTGCCCATTGTGTTGGATTGTCAATGCAACCCTCTTCTCTATATACTGCTATATATACCGCAGGAGAAATGCTAGCACAGGCTTCCAGTATCCGTATACACTGCTATATACTACTATATACACCACAGGAGAAATGCTAGCACAGGCTTCCAGTATCCGTATACACTGCTATATACTACTATATACACCGCAGGAGAAATGCTAGCACAGGCTTCCAGTATCCGTATACACTGCTATATACTACTATATACACCGCAGGAGAAATGTTAGCACAGGCTTCCAGTATCCGTATACACTGCTATATACTACTATATACACCGCAGGAGAAATGTTAGCACAGGCTTCCAGTATCCGTATACACTGCTATATACTACTATATACACCGCAGGAGAAATGTTAGCACAGGCTTCCAGTATCCGTATACACTGCTATATACTACTATATACACCGCAGGAGAAATGCTAGCAGAGGCTTCCAGTATCCATATACACTGCAATTTACTACTATATACACCGCAGGAGAAATGCTAGCACAGGCTTCCAGTATCCGTATACACTGCAATATACTACTATATACACCGCAGGAGAAATGCTAGCACAGGCTTCCAGTATCCGTATACACTGCAATATACTACTATATACACCGCAGGAGAAATGCTAGCACAGGCTTCCAGTATCTGTATACACTGCTATATACTACTATATACACCGCAGGAGAAATGCTAGCACAGGCTTCCAGTATCCGTATATACTACTATATACACCGCAGGAGAAATGCTAGCACAGGCTTCCAGTATCCGTATACACTGCTATATACTACTATATACACCGCAGGAGAAATGCTAGCACAGGCTTCCAGTATCTGTATACACTGCTATATACTACTATATACACTGCAGGAGAAATGCTAGCACAGGCTTCCAGTATCCATATAAACTGCTATATACTACTATATACACTGCAGGAGAAATGCTAGCACAGGCTTTCAGTATCCATATACACTGCTATATACCACTATATACACCGCAGGAGAAATGCTAGCACAGGCTTCCAGTATCTGTATACACTGCTATATACTACTATATACACTGCAGGAGAAATGCTAGCACAGGCTTCCAGTATCCGTATACACTGCTATATACTACTATATAAACCACAGGAGAAATGCTAGCACAGGCTTTCAGTATCCGTATACACTGCTATATACTACTATATACACCACAGGAGAAATGCTAGCACAGGCTTCCAGTATCCGTATACACTGCTATATACCACTATATACACCGCAGGAGAAATGCTACCACAGGCTTCCAGTATCAGTATACACTGCTATATACTACTATATACACTGCAGGAGAAATGCTAGCACAGGCTTCCAGTATCCGTATACACTGCTATATACTACTATATACACCGCAGGAGAAATGCTAGCACAGGCTTCCGGTATCCGTATACACTGCTATATACTACTATATACACCGCAGGAGAAATGCCAGCACAGGCTTCCAGTATCCGTATACACTGCTATATACTACTATATACACCGCAGGAGAAATGCCAGCATAGGCTTCTAGTATTCGTATACACTGCTATATACACCGCAGGAGAAATGCTAGCACAGGCTTCCAGTATCCATATACAGTGCTATATACTACTATATACACCGCAGGAGAAATGCTAGCACAGGCTTCCAGTATCCGTATACACTGCTATATACTACTATATACACCGCAGGAGAAATGCTAGCACAGGCTTCCAGTATCCGTAGTTTCAGGTGCTGCACATCTCGTATCTTCACAGCATAGACAATTGCCTTCATATGACCCCAAAGAAAAAAGTCTAAGGGGGTCAGATCGGGAGACCTTGGGGGCCATTCAACTGGCCCACGATGACCAATCCACTTACCAGGAAACTGTTCATCTAGGAATGCTCGGACCTGACACCCATAATGTGGTGGTCACCATCTTGCTGGAAAAACTCAGGGAACGTGCAGCTTCAGTGCATAAAGAGGGAAACACATCATCATGGAGCAATTTCGCATATCCAGTGGCCTACATGATGATGTGTTTCCCTCTTTATGCACTGAAGCTGCACGTTCCCTGAGTTTTTCCAGCAAGATGGTGACCACCACATTGTGGGTGTCAGGTCCGAGCATTCCTAGATGAACAGTTTCCTGGTAAGTGGATTGGTTGTCGTGGCCAGTTGAATGGCCCCCAAGGTCTCCCGATCTGACCCCCTTAGACTTTTATCTTTGGGGTCATCTGAAGGCAATTGTCTATGCTGTGAAGATACGAGATGTGCAGCACCTGAAACTACGGATACTGGAAGCCTGTGCTAGCATTTCTCCTGCGGTGTATATAGTAGTATATAGCAGTGTACACGGATACTGGAAGTCTGTGCTAGCATTTCTCCTGCGGTGTATATAGTAATATATAGCAGTGTATACGGATACTGGAAGCCTGTGCTAGCA
Organism: Hyla sarda; assembly: GCF_029499605.1. NCBI lineage: Eukaryota > Metazoa > Chordata > Amphibia > Anura > Hylidae > Hyla > Hyla sarda. The sequence continues at coordinate 5,488,121 of NC_079200.1, forward strand.
TTTCTCCTGCGGTGTATTTAGTAGTATATAGCAGTATAGGTGTAGTATATAGCTGTGTATATGGATACTGGAAGCCTGTGCTAGCATTTCTCCTGCGGTGTACTTAGTAGTATATAGCAGTATAGGTGTAGTATATAGCTGTGTATATGGATACTGGAAGCCTGTGCTAGCATTTCTCCTGCGGTGTATATATTAGTATATAGCAGTGTATACGGATACTGGAAGCCTGTGCTAGCATTTCTCCTGCGGTGTATATAGTAGTATATAGCAGTATATAGAGAAGAGGGTTGCATTGACAATCCAACACAATGGGCAGCACATTGAACACATTTTATAAGTGATCAGAAACTTGTAAATAACTCATGAAAGAGTAAAGTTACGTTAAAACCGAGCACATCATTGTTTTTCTTGTGAAATTCCCAATAAGTTTAATGTGTCACATGACCCTCTTCCTATTGAAAAAACAAAAGTTGGATTCAAAATGGCCGACTTCAAAATGGCTGCCATGGTCACCACCCATCTTGAAAAGTTTCCCCCCCTCACATATACTAATGTGCCAAAAAAAGGAAGTTATCACCAACCATTCCCATTTTACTAAGGTGTCTCCATATAAATGGCCCACCCTGTAGTTACGTCTGGTACTGTGACCTGGTGGTTTTCACCTGTACCTCACTACACATTATTTAGTATAGTAGACGGAATAAAAGTTCATTTTTAGGGGAGTTCATCTAAGGGGATCTTGTGCCCCTGGCCTAGTACTCTGGGTTTTGGTATACTGCATAATAAAGTGGTCTTTGGCTCTCTAAGGGTATCAATTGTGTTGGGTTTTTGGCTTGGAAACACTGTCCTGACCTAAGTCAGTGATTCCCAAGCTGCGAGCCTCCAGCGGTTTCAAAACTACAACTCCCAGCATGCCCGAAGTTTTAGTTTCGCAACAGCTGAACGCACCCTGGTTGGAAAACACTGTGCTACAGCAATGCTTAAAAAAAAAGAGAAAAGAACAAAACAAAGACTCGAAAAGTAAAAAAAAAAATAAAAATACTGTAGATTAGAAAAACTTTATTAAAAAATTCCAGGTCACATTTAAATATAGAAATGGGGGGAAAAAAAGCCTATTACAGTAAAAGAAGCTTAAAATGTATAATTATAAAACAAATTCAACAGCCCTATAATCTAAGATCTGCGTCTATAAGAGTCACTTACTTTGGAACGTGTTTGAATTATTATTATACGAAACCTGTAGAAATATGCAAAGAAGAAACAGGAGAAGAGCGTCATCTAGTGTTAATATCTTCAAGTATGAGATCAGAATGCACAAGGATGTACGCTGTGTATCCTTAGGGGCTATTCACACGGCAGAATTTTCGCTTGTGGAATTCCGCCTCAAATTAAAGCCCATAGACTTCTACGGGATTCCGTACGCCCATTTACACTTCTGAATTTCCGCTTGCGGAATTCCGCAAGCGGAAATTCCGAAGTGTGAATGGGTGTGCAAAATCCCATCGAAGTCTATGGGCTTCAATCTGAGGCGGAATTCCGCAAGTGGAAATTATTCCATGTGAATAGACCCTTAGGATGATATCCAAGGGCAGCCAGTAACCATATCCCGATTCTTTAAGGTAGCGAAGCAGTAGTGAGGGTTTTGGCAGAATTACTCTAAAAACGAGATGCATATAGTGGTCCTGCCACTTGTACAGAAGACCACCACATGGACTTGATGCAAAACAATGAAAAGTAGCTTTGTTTGGAACACCACGTTTCAAGGATTTCCCCTTCCTCTTCATCAGGTCCTGATGAAGAGGATTGTGTAATACTCGAAGCACGTTGATGCAGAATAAGCTGCTTTATTTGTTTGGGACAACACGTTTCAAGGATTTCACCAACCTCTTCGTCAGGTCCTGATGAAGGTGTAATCCTCGAAACATGTTTATGCAAAATAAGATGCTTTATTTGTTTGGACATGTTTCAAGGATTTTCCCACCCTCTTCATCAGGTCCTGATCAAAAGGAAGATTTAATCCTCAAAACACGTTTATGCAAAATAAGCAGCTTTATTTGTTTGGACAATAAACAAAAAGGATTTCATCACCCGGTGCGTCAGGTCCTGTAAAGCGGAAGGTGTAATGCTTGAAACATGTTGTCCAAACAACTAAAACCTTCTTTCTTTCTTTATTGTTTTGCATCAAGTCCATGTAATGGTCTTCTGTACCAGCATAGGGCCACTATATGCATCTCATTAATAGAATGATTCTGGCACCTAGGGGGTTAAAATATTGGGAACTGAGTTTTCTCTGATTCCAAGTGCTGAAGAAAAGGTTTCTGATCCAGAAATCTGCCAACACCCGCTATGCATGGAATAGGCTAAGCTCCCGAGCCGCCGCAAAACAACCTGTATGTCGGGAAGGGGTTAAAGTTCATCTGTCATGTTTTTCCCTCACTAATTTCAAAAAGCAACCAAAAAAAGAATTAAAAAAAAAAATTACACAGAAGCAATAGTCCACTTTAAGTAACATTTGGTGGTTTTCCATATTCACATTTATAGCCTATTCAGGATGTGTTTGATTTATTTTTATTTTTAGTAATTCAGCAAAAAATAAAAAATAAATTTATTCTAAAATGCAAATAAAATAATTTATTCAATGATGGCTCATCTGAGGACAAAAGTATATAAAGTTTTTATCTAAATGGACAACAGAATATCAATATTTTAATACATTTACAGTCATGGCAGTAAATGTTGTCCCCCCTGAAATGTTTCTATATAATGAAGTATTCCTCACAGGAAAGGATTGCAGTAACACAGGTTTTGCTATACACATGTTTATTCCCTTTGTGTATATATATATATATATATATATATATATATATATATATATATATATATATATATATAGATCTCCTCTCCTCTGTATATATATATATATATATATAGATCTCCTCTCCTCTGTATATATATATATAGATCTCCTCTCCTCTGTATATATATATATATATATTGCAGTAACACAGGTTTTGCTATACACATGTTTATTCCCTTTGTGTATATATATAGATCTCCTCTCCTCTGTATATATATATATATATATATATAGATCTCCTCTCCTCTGTATATATATATTGCATTAACACAGGTTTTGCTATACACATGTTTATTCCCTTTGTGTGTATTGGAACTAAACCAAAAAAGGAGGAAAAAAAGCAAATTGGACATAATGTCCCCAAACTCCAAAAATGGTCTGGACAAAGTTATTGGCCCCTTAACTTAATATTTGGTTGCACACCCTTTGGAAAAAATAAGTGAAATCAGTGTCTTCCTATAACCATCAATAAGCTTCTTACACCTCTCAGCCGGAATGTTGGACCACTCTTCCTATAACCATCAATACGCTTCTTACACCTCTCAGCCGGGATGTTGGACCACTCTTCCTTTACAAACTGCTCCCGGTCTCTTATTGGACGGCGCCTTTCCCCAACAGTAATTTTAAGATCTCTCCACAGGTGATCAATGGGATTTAGATCTGGACTCATTGCTGACACTTCAGAACTCTCCAGTGCTTTGTTGTCGTCTATTTCTGGGGCTTTTTGGCGTATGTTTGGGGTCATTGTCCTGCTGGAAGACCCAAGATCTCGGACACAAACCCTGCTTTCTGACACTGGGCTGTACAGTGCCACCCAAAATCCATTGGTAATCCTCAGATTTCATGATGTCTTGTACACATTCAAGGCCCCCAGTGCCAGAGGCAGCAAAACAACCCAAAACATCACTGACCTCCACCATATGTCACTGTAGGTACTGTGCTATTTTCTTTGTAGGCCTCATTCCGTTTTCGGTAAACAGTAGAATGATTTGCTTTACCAAAAAGCTCTATCTTGTCTCATCTGTCCACAAGACGTTTTCCAAGAAGGATTTTGGTTACTCAAGTTCATTTTGGTAAAATGTAGTCTTGTTTTTATGTCTCTGTGTCAGCAGTGGGGTCCTCCTGGGTCTCCTCCATAGTGGGGTCCTCCTGGGTCTCCTCCATAGTGGAGTCCTCCCGGGTCTCCTCCACAGTGGGGTCCTCCCGGGTCTCCTCCACAGTGGGGTCCTCCCGGGTCTCCTCCACAGTGGGGTCCTCCCGGGTCTCCTCCACAGTGGGGTCCTCCCGGGTCTCCTCCATAGCGTTTTAGTTCATTTAAATGTTGACGGAGAGTTCGTGATGACACTGATGCTCCCTGAACCTGCAGGACAGCTTGATTATCTTTGGAATTTGTTTGGGGCTGCTTATCCACCATCCGGACTATCCTGCGTTGACACCTTTCATCAATTTTTTTCTTCCGTCCACGCCCAGGGAGATTATCTACAGTGCCATGGGTTGTAAACTTTTAGATAATGTTGCGCACTGTGGACAAAGAAAAATCTAGATCTCTGGAGATGGACTTGTAACCTGGAGATTGTTGATATTTTTCCACAATTTTGGTTCTCAAGTCCTCAGACAGTTCTCTTCTCCTCTTTCTGTTCTCTTCTCCTCTTTCTGTTGTCCATGCTTAGTGTGGCACACACAGACACACAATGCAAAGACTAAGTGAACTTCTCTCCTTTTTATCTGATTTCAGGTGTGATTTTTATATTGTCCACACCTGTTACTTGCCCCAGGTGAGTATAAAGGAGCATCACATGCTGGAAACAATCTTATTTATCCATCCACAATTTTGAAAGGGTGCCAATAATTTTGTCCAGCCCATTTTTGGAGTTTGGTGACATTATGTCCAATTAGTTCCCCCCCTTTTTTGGCTTAGTTCCAATACACACAAAGGGAATAAACAATTATAGATAGAATAGAATAAAAAATGTGTATAACAAAATAAATAACACATAAATGTGTTACTGTAATCCTTTTCTCTGAGAAATACTTCATTTCTCAGAAAAATGTCAGGGGTGCCAACATTTAAGGCCATGACTGTATTTATTTATTTTTACAATCTCTTTAGTTTAGATGATCTCCAGCTCCTTCCAATGGCCTCTCTGAACGCAGCGGCAGAGTCTGTGTGGTGGAGCGGGTGGGTATTATCGGATACAAGGACACGTTACCTGTGGATGATACAGACAACCTGTAAATAATAGAAAAAATAAAAGTCAATGAGCAGAAATTCTTCGTAGGTTCTGAGAGTCATAGTAGGTCCATATATTATATATATATATATATATATATATATATATATATCTATCTATCACACACACACACATATATATATATATACACACACACAAGTACATACACACTGCTTTACATTCACAGTAATTACCCCTCATTTCTATACGTAGTTTTACAGTTGGCCCCCTAGAGGTTGACCGGAGGTACAGTCACATATCACCAAACACATAAATGCATTTGAATCCATTTTTACGTATTTTCCATAAATTTATATTACAGAGGTGAAGAAATTTCAAATAAAAAAAACTTGTCCAAGGGACTAAAACAGGAGCACAATCCACTTGTCCTGGTAGACAAAATAATTTCAACCAAAATCGTCTGTAAATAAAGACTTTATTAATCAAAACTTACTAGGCAGACTGTAAAATACTTTAACCCTTAAAGATCGGGCCAATTTCGCTTTTTGCACTTTTTTTCTCCTCGCCCTATAATCTCTTATTTTTCCATCTGCAGCCCCATGAGGGATTATTTTTTTGCGGAACCAATTGTCCTTTGTAAGGACTTTTCCAGAACATATGAGCCGAAAAAAAAGATTAAAAAAAAAATATTATATATATATATATATATATATATATATATATATATATATATATATATATATATATATATATATTGTGTGTGAGTGGGGGTTTCTTTTTTACGCCATTCACCTTGTGGTCAATCTTACAGGTTATGTAAAAAAAATCTCAACTTTTAGAAAACATTTTTAATTTGCCATTTTCTGACACCTATAAAAAAAAAATCCATATACCAGGCTGTGTGAGGGCTCATTTTTTGTGGTGTAATCTGCTGTTTGTATTGGTGCCATTTTGGTATTGATCAGACTTTTTTTTACTTTATTTTTACTGGGATATGAAGAAAAAGACATTTCTGGGGTTTGGTATTTTTTTTACGTTAACGCCATTGACCGTATGGGTTCAATCCATCCCACTGGAACACCAGGGATGGTTTAAAGGTCCCTTTAGATGCCGCTGTCAGCTTTGACAATGGCCATGTAAAAGGGTAAATAACCAACAGTGGCGATCACCGCATTCCGGCTATGAGTGGTGGCTCCCAGCTACAGAAAATCAGCTGGGGGCCGCAGGGTATAGAGCGGGCTTTAATCAGGAGCCTGCGCCATACAACGTCATATCCTTGTATTAAAATCAGAGGAGGTTGACGGTCCGGATTTGCTTGCCCAAAGCAGGGCCAAATAAATGACAAAATCACCTGCCCACTGCCCAGAACTGCACGTCCCAGGTGTCAAGCCATAGGATTTCCACATCCCTGGTATATTTCTGTCACAAAAATAAAATAAAAGCAACTTTTTTTAATCCATAACGTACAAGTGATAACCACTCATCATGTCGCCTCTTCCATCTCTTTGTCTCATGCATAAAGTGGATGCGAAAAGCCGGATAACAAAAACAACAACAATGCACAGAACCACCATTATGTCATATGTAGCGTCCACCGCCATAATTCAGATGTGTAATCCACGTGGTAATAAAACCGTATATTTGTCTTTTTAGTTGAATGCGGAAATACAAACACATCGTGATATACAAGTGAAGCAAATACTGCAGGAAAAAAATATGACACAAACCAAATATTTTAACAAAATCAGCAGATAGATACATTAAAATGCAATAAAGATAAATAAAAAATTAAAAAATAAAATTAAAGGGGTACTCCGGGGAACAAAACCCATAGCCCATCCTTTCCCTCTCACCAACCTATGTATTTGTCTAAATATCATTCATTAGCTATACAGAGCAGTTTTTCCTCTTTCAGCTGTCACTAACCTACAGGGAATGAGAGAAAGAAGTCATAATCAGATCCTGTTGTCTTTATGTAAACCCCTCACCGAGACCTAGCCCCCTCCCTCTCAAGACAAACACCATGTGACTTTTGGCTTCACAGCCACAGCTCCCCTCCCTGTGTGAGGATTTTGCCAATGAGAGAAGCTCAGTGAAGAGTCTCAGTCACAACTCAGCACATAACTTTGCCTTCTGTAGATCTAATCACTGACTGCTGCCATTCAGAGAATACCCTGATTTATTGCTGGGGGGGGGGGGGGGGGGGGGGAGGATAGTTTAACCCCTTAAGGACTGAGCCCTTTTCACCTTAAAGGGGTACTCTGCCCCTAGACATCTTATCTCCTAAGGATAGGGGATAAGATATCAGATTGCCGGAATACCGCTTCTGGGGACCCCCGGGATCTCGGCCGCGGCACCCCGCTATCATTACTGCAGAGGGCAGACTCGCTCTGTGCGTAATGACCAGCGATACAGGGGCCGGAGCATCGTGACGTCACAGCTAGACTTTTATTGAGGGGCGGGCCGTTACATCACGAGGGGCGGAGCTGTGACTTAACGATGCTCTGGCCCCTGTATCGCTGGTCATTACTCATGGAGCGAGTCTGCTCTGTGCAGTAATGATAGTGGGGTGCAGCAGCCGAGATCCCGGGGGTCCCAAGCAGCGGGACCCCGGCGATCTGACATCTTATCCCCTATCCTTTGGATAGGGGATAAGATGCTAGGGGCGGAGTACCCCTTTAAGGACGCAGCCCTTTTTTGCAATTCTGACCACTGTCACTTTATGCATTAATAACTCTGGGATGCTTTTACCGATTATTCTGATTCCGAGATTGTTGACATATTCTACTTTAACACAGTGGTAAATTATCATCGTTACTTGCATCCTTTCTTGGTGAAAAATCCAAAAATTTCATGAAAATGTTGAAAAACTTAGCATTTTTCTAACTCTCTGCTTGTAAGGAAAATGAATATTCCAAATAAATGATATATTGATTCACATATACAATATGTCTACTTTATATTTACATCATGAAGTTGAGATGTTTTTGCTTTTGGGAGACACCAGAGGCTTCAAAGTACAGCAGCAATTTTCCACAAAATTTTCAAAATCGGAATTTTTCAGGGACCAGTTCAGTTTTGAAGTGGATTTGAGGGGCCTTTATATTAGAAACACCCCAAAAATTAGCCCATTATAATAACTGCACCCCTCAAAGTATTTAAAATGATATTCAGTAAATGAGTTAACCCTTTAGGTGTTTCACAGGAATAGCAGCAAAGTGAAGGAGAAAATTCAAAATCTTCATTTTTTTACACTCGCATGTTCTTGTAGACCCAGTTTTTGAAATTTTACAAGGGGTAAAAGGAGAAAAAGCCCCCCAAAGTTTGTAACCCAATTTCTCTTGAGTAAGGAAATACCTCATATGTGGATGTCAAGGGCTCTGTGGGTGCACTACAAGGCTCAGAAGGGAAGGAGCGGCAATGGGATTTTGGAAAGGGAGTTTTGCTGAAATAGCTTTTGAGGGGCATGTCACAGCACAAAAAACAAAACAAAAAAAAAAAAAACATGATACTATTTTGGAAACTACACCCCTCAAGGAACATAACAAGGGGTCCGCTGAGCCTTAACATCCCACGGGTGTTTGACGACTTTTCGTTATATTCAGATGTGTAAATGAATTTTTTTTTCACTAAAATGCTGGTCTTCCCCCCCCAAATTTTTTATTTTTACAAGGGGTTATAGGAGAAAATGCCCCCAAAAATTTGTAACCCCATCTTTTCTGAGTATGGAAATACCCCATGTGTGCACGTCAAGTGCTCTGCTGGTGCACTACAATGCTCAGAAGAGAAGAGGTCACATTAGGCTTTTGGAAAGCAAATTTTTCTGTAATAGTTTTTGGAGGGCATGTCACATTTAGGAAGCCCCTGTGGTGCAAGAACAGTAAAAAAAAAAAAACACATGGCAAACTATTTTGGAAACTACACCCCTCAAAGAATGTAACAAGGGGTATAGTGAGCCTTAACACCCCACAGGTGCTTGACAAATTTCTGCTAAAGTTGGACGTGAAAATGAAAAATTAGATTATTATTTTTTTTTTTAACTAAAAGGCTGGTGTTACCCCAAATTTTTCATTTTCACAAGGGGAAATTGGAGATAAGGCCTCCCAAAATTTGTAACACCATTTCTTCTGAGTATGGAAATACCCCATATGTGTATGTAAAGTGCTCTGCGGGTGAACTACAATGCTCAGAAGAGAAGGAGCGCCATTGAGCTTTTGTGAGAGAATTTGGTTGGAATAGAAGTGGGAGGCCATGTGTGTTTACAAAGCCCCCCGTGGTGCCAGAACAGTGGACGACCCCCAAATGTGACCCCATTTTGGAAACTAAACCCCTCACAGAATTTAATAAGGGGTGCAGTGAACATTTACACCCCACTGGCATTTGACAGATCTTAGGAACAGTAGGCTGTGCAAATGAAAAATTACATTTTTCATTTTCACGGACCACAGTTCCAAAAATCTGTCAGACACCTGTGGGATGTAAATGCTCACTTTAGCCCTTATTACATTACGTGAGGGGTGTAGTTTCCAAAATGGGGTCACATGTGGGGGTCGTCATCTGTGGGGGGATGGTCACATGTGGGATGGAGTCCACTGTTCTGGCACTATGGGGGCTTTGTAAACACACATGGCATTCAATTTCAGACTCCTTCTCTTGCCAAAAGCCCAATGCCGCTCCTTCTCTTCTGAGCATTGTAGTTCGCCCTCAGAGCACTTTACATCCACACATGGGGTATGTCCTATTCTCCCTTGCGAAAATGAAAAATGTAGGGTAACGCCAGCATTTTAGTGAAATTTTTTTTTTTTTTAATTTTCCCATCCAACTTTAACGAAAATTTGTCAAACACATGTGGGGTGTTAAGGCTCACTATACCCCTTGTTGCATTCCGTGAGGGGTGTAGTTTCCAAAATAGGGTCACATGTGGGTATTTATTGTTTGCGTTTGTCAGAACCGCTGTAAAGTGAGCCACCCCTGTGCAAATTACCAATTTAGACCACAAATGTACATGGCACGCTCTCACATCTGAGCCATGTTGTGCGCCCGCAGAGCACTTTACGCCCACATATGGGGTTCTGTACTCAGGAGAAAATTGTGTTACAAATTTTGGGGGTCTTTTTTCCTTTTACCGCTTGTGAAAATTAAACGTATAGGGCAAAACCAACATGTTAGTGTAAATTTATTTTTATTTTTTTTACACTAACATGCTGGTGTAGACCCCAACTTTACCTTTTCATAAGGGGTAAAAGGAGAAAAAGCCCCCAAAATTTGTAACACAATTCCTCCCGAGCACAGAGATACACCATATGTGGCCTTAAACTGTTTCCTTGAAATATGACAGGGCTCCGAAGCGAGAGAGCACCATGTGAATTTGAGGCCTAAATTGGGGATTTGAGTCCACCACAAAAATATCCTACGGCAGTGTTTCCCAAACAGGGTGTCTCAACAGCAACAGCTGGAGGGACACTGCTACAACTCCCAGCATGCCCTTTGGTAGTCTGCATGCTGGGAGATGTATGCAACAGCTGGATGCACACTTTCATAGAAAAAATGTGCCTTTAGCTGTTGCATAACCCCCAGCATGCACAGACTACCAAAGGGCATGCTGGGAGTTGTAGTTTTGCAACAACTGGAGTTCAAACTACAACTCCCAGCATGTCCTTTTGGCTTTGCATGCCGAGAGTTGTTGCTAAGCAACAGCAGGTGGTGAACAGGCCTCACCTCCTGCCGCCACCGGGGCAAGGTAGGAGACCCCCGCCGGCCCGATCGCCGCCATCACTTCTACTTGGAAAGGGTGAATGGGGCTGTGTTGGACAGCCCCATTCATCCTTTTTTTTCCCGGGTCACCAGAGACCCGATTGACCCAGCATAGCCGCAAATCGCCGGTCAAAATTGACCGGCGATTCTGAACGATCGCCGATATGGGGGGACCTCAGGAACCCCCCCATGGTGATATTCAGGATGCCTGCTTAATGATGGCATCCCACTCCAGTCCCTGCCCAGCGAGTGGCAGGGGCCGGAAGAACGCTCGGCGTACCCATGCGCCCTGAGTCCTTAAGGACTCTGATACCGGGGCGTATGGATACGCCCTGCATCCTTAAGGGGTTAAAAGAAAAGACGTAGTGTGTGCTGCTGAATGAAAACACAGAATGCACACAGTGAAAGCAATTGGCTGGCAGCCATTATACAGAGCTGCAATCACTTCTGGGAGTTGTAGTCTGGGCTGCAAGCAGGGAAAAAGATTAAGAAGACAACAGGGGTCACAGGAGCTGCCAAAACCACATGGATAACTAAACGGGACACAGAACAGGTATTGTGGTGGCTTTGGGCCGTTTTATTTATTTATTTTTAACTTCCCCGATGCACCCCTTTAAAATAAAAATAAATTAAATATTGGTATTAATCAGATTACATCATTCCTTCTTTACAGTCTAGTTACATACAAAATACTTTATTAAAAAATGTGCCATGTTACAGACTATTCAGGCCTCCACATCAGACGTGGTGTAACAACACAGACTCACTACTCAATAGATAAAAGCAGTAAACGATTATATCTAGTCATAAACGCACAACCACATACAGACGAAACATAACTTCAGTATGTGCAGATATAGCCACAGGCTATCACAGTGTTTCCCAATCAGGGTGTCTCTAGTTACTGCAAAAACTACAACTCCAAGCATGCCCGGACAGCCGTTAGCTGTCCCGGCATGCTAGGAGTTGTGGTTTTGCAACTGCCTGTATAAAAACAACCTTCTGCATCACCAATAGCATTGTTTACCAGCAAGTGCTCCTGGGAGCGGTGCCCCTGCCTGCAATCCGTGGCCGATATCAGCCGGTAATGACGTCCGAGATCACTCCTAGGTCTGTCATTTAACCGTTTACATGCTGCGATCGCTGCATATACGTCATGGGTCAGGAAGGAAATAAGTCAGAAAAAAAAAGTGACAAAAACCTAGGCGCCAGGATGAAAGTCTCAGTCATGGCAGCCTGGGATTTGTGGAGCCCTGCACTAAAGATGTAAGAGGGCTGGACCCAAGCTGGAGGCACATGCCACGCACACTCAGCTGTTATCAAAGCATCTACGTGTTCTGCAGTACAACAGGCTTTCCCACAGAAGGCACGCATGATTTATTCACATCTGACCCAGTCCCTAGGTAACACGTCCTCTATAGAAGTTGTTTAGAACCTCCCTACTTGTAACATGTGACCTGGCTCTGCAGTCCTAACATACAGGCTGATCTCCTCTAATGTATTGTTTCTGACCCCACGGCATTCTGGTAGAAATAGTTTTTTCCAAAATCAGACAATTGCACGCTGAACGGTATCTAGAATGAAAGTCAATTCCATTGTCACTATGGCCACGTGGACCTGCGCAGTCACCTGCTGTCAATTACGCAGAAATTCCAAATTCCAGAATGTGAATCCTGTGGACCACTTCGGATTTGGTGAACTACGTTGATTTTTTTTATTTAAATAAAATGGTTGACAAGGGCTTGTTGGGGTAGTATTTATTTTTTTCTGTAATAAAATATTTATTTCAATGTTCAGTCTCACAGACGGAATCCATTACTAAGCTCAATACAACAGGATTTCCCTGCAGAAGATTTGCAGGATTTATTCACATCTGACCCGGTTCCCAGTTAAGATGACATCAATAGACGTTGTTTAGCACCTCCGCACGTGTGACATGTGCCCTAGCCGAGCTCCAGCTTTACTATAGCCCAGAGCTATATGTGCAGTCCTGCTGGTTATGCGGACATGACACTCCAGATATACTGTCTGATCTCCTCTAATGTATTGTTTGTGACCGCACGGCATTCTGGGAGAATTTGTTTTTCCAAAATCAGACAATTGCCAGCTGAATGGTATCTAGAATTAAAGTTAAATCCATAGTCACTAAGGCCGCGTGGACCTGCGCAGTCACCTGCGACAATGTTGGCCATGCAGAATGACGCAAAAATTGCAAATTCCAGACTGAATCCTGTAAACTACTTCGGATTTTGCGGACTGTCGATGACCTGTTTATTTTTTATTTAAATAAAGTGGTTGACGAGGGCTTTTGGGGAGTGTTTTTTGTAATCAAATATTTTCTTTGACGTGAATTCTCACAGACGGAAACCATTACTAAGCTCAATACAACAGGATTTCCCCACAGAAGATGTGCAGATTTATTCACATCTGACCCAGTTCCCAGTAAAGATGTCATCTACATAAAATGTTCCGAACTGCCGCACTTGTGACATGTAAATTGGTCCTGAGCTCCGGCTTTCCCACAGCCTACAGCTGGCTCTGCTGTCCTGCTGGTTGTGCCGACAGGACACTCCTTACATGTTGGCTGATTTGTTTGGGACCGCAAGGCATTCTGGGAGAACTTGTTTTTCCCAACATCAGACAATTGCACTCTGACTGGTATCTAGAGAGCTCAATACATACGGGACCAGCTGTACTTTGTAATGACACCAGTGATGTAACCATAAAACATAAATAGGAAAATAAAAGGAAAAATTTTAATTTGTAAGGTTAAACTGACAATGGAAAATGGAAATAAATAATAATGCACTTACGCTAATTTTTTTTTTTTTGGGGGGGGGGTGCAGTTGAACTGACGTTCTCTTTATCCTGTGGGTCATTACAAAAAGCATGATTAACATGACCCCTATAACTCTTATTTTTCCGTATACGGGATGTAGAAGGATCATATTTAGTGCCGTGATCTGTAGTTTATCGGGACCATTTTTGTTTCCATTGGACTTTTTGGTCGCTTTTTATTCATTTTGCTCTGGTATAGAAAAGTAACCAAAAATCGGCAATTCTGGACTTCCATTTTTTTTAATTTTTTTTTACTGACCGTGCGGGATCATAAACATAATTAAAAAATTCAGACAATTCCACACAGGGCAATACTTAATATGTTTATTTCACATATTTATAAACTGGAAAAAGGAGGAAGTTATTTATGTTTTTATTAGAATGTTTAGATTTTTATTAGGGAATGTGCTTATTTTTAAAAACTTCTATAAATTATTATTTATTAGCAGGGTACCTGGCGTTGCCCGGTATTCCTACCTAAACCTTTTGGGAGAGGAGGAGCCAAGATACCTGCAGTCTGGAGAATACACCTTCACCCCTGAGACATCTGGAGCAGGATCTTATGTGGAGGAGCCAAGATACCTGTAGTCTGGAGAAGACACCTTCACCCCTGAGACATCTGGAGCAGGATCTTATGGGGAGGAGCCAAGATACCTGCAGTCTGGAGAAGACACCATCACTCCTGAGACATCTGGAGCAGATCTTATGGGGAGGAGCCAAGATACCTGCAGTCTGGAGAAGACACCTTCACTCCTGAGACATCTGGAGCAGGATCTTATGAGGAGTGGGAAAGATACCTGCAGTCTGGAGAAGACACCTTCACCCCTGATACATCTGGAGCAGGATCTTATGGGGAGGAGCCAAGATACCTGCAGTCTGGAGAAGACACCATCCCTGAGACATCTGGAGCAGGATCTTATGGGGAGGAGCCAAGATACCTGCAGTCTGGAGAAGACACCTTCACCCCCTGAGACATCTGGAGCAGGATCTTATGAGGAGCCAAGATACCTGCAGTCTGGAGAAGACACCATCCCTGAGACATCTGGAGCAGGATCTTATGAGGAGCCAAGATACCTGCAGTCTGGAGAAGACATCTTCACCCCTGAGACAGCTGGAGCAGGATCTTATGAGGAGTGGGAAAGATACCTGGAGACAAGTGCACGTCTCATTGAGTCCCAGAAATCCCTGGATTGTAGTGACCACCTGAAAAGATTGTGCGACCAAATCCTAAGTTTAGGGACCATAATTTAGTCTGGTTTCTCTCTTTAAATGATTTTATTAAACCACAATTCAGAAGCAATGTCTGATTTCTCCAGTTATTGTGGTATTTTTTGTCTTTGGTACTAAGAACTATACCTACATCTGTACGTGTGCGTATGAAGGTTACTGCTTTGGGGGGTGAAGCTCTGCGTGTGCCATGTTTATTGCTGCTTGAGCAGGTAAATGTACAGGAGAGGATTACTGCTGGGGTGGGATATCAGATGCCCTAAAGGGATTACTGCTTGGGGGATGGGAGGGGCCTAAAAAGCTTAGGTGAAATGAGATGTTAGCCCTGAAAAAAATCATTGGGGGGGGGGGGGGTGTTCAGACTGGGGATAACGTGAGCCTTCTTTCAAAGAGGGGAAGGGGAGCAACTTTGTGATTGACAAGGCTTTCTTCAGCATGATGGAGACCATGTCACAAGGCAGAAGTGGACATTGTGTGTCCCCAGGTGTAATGAAGAGACAGGGGGAGTGTAATCAACAGAACATCCTAGATGGGGGGCAATTCATTCTTTTTCTCTAATAATGCGCCCGCCCCCTCTTAGTCTGTCAACTGTGCAGAAGGTCTTTCCGTGTGAGGTAGGGACATGTTTAGTGATCGATCACTAAGAGGTACACAACACAAATGTAGCCTGTCTTTTTTTAGGGCAGAGGGGAAGCAATCATGCATCCCCCTGGGGTAAGATGTCTCCAAGTGTATCACAGAGACATGTCTAATTTTTCATCAAGCGGTACACTACCCAAAAGAAGCCTCTGAGAGCCATTCTACAGGGAAGCACTTTCAAGCCCTCATGTATCCTGGCCTGACAATGACAGCACTGCCATAAACTATATATAGGCTCTTATAATGTAAAGTGTCCCTGTCAGATTACAGAATAAAAACACCACTTCTGTGTTCCTCACTCTGTCATGTAGATTCTTTACAGGTCTTTTATAGGTGTCTAGCTTCTGTATTTGGCTAAAAAATCCCTCTGTTCTGCTCACTCACTCAGAAAGGGGCATGTCTGAGGCAAGCACTGAGCCCGTCCGCACTCACCATGCAGTCACTTCCTCCCTGAGTCAGCTGTTCTGGGTCTCTTCATCCAGTCACTGCAGGCTGCTCTGTAACCCCCTCCTTACTGTTTTCATGCTGCAGTCTGATAGGACAGGAGTGATCACAGAGAAGTGCTAGTCCCGCCCCTCACTTCCTGGACTTTGTCCATGCCTGTGCTTCAGAGGGGACAAAGATAATGCTGCAGCCGGACAGGATTATGTTCTGGATGTTATGGGGACCCCTATTGGATTTATTATTATTATTATTATTATTATTATTATTATTTTTTATAAGCCATGATTTCTATAAAAAGGAGATGCAGTAATAATTCTTATGAAGTTTATTAGAAAGGTTAATTTTTTGCCAAGATGTACAACCCATTAAACATTTTTGATTCTGACAGCGCTCATTTAACAGATTTAAAGGAGTACTTCACTATAAAACATATTCCCTATGCGACCTCCATGCGCTGCCTACTCGTGTATCTCCAGTGCTCCCATAGAGAACGCATGAAACACATCCCGCCATGCTGCTCCATGCACAGGGAGATTTGGGGTCTGGACATCATAGTGGATCCCAGAGGTCAGACACTTATCCATTCGCCTGTGGGAAGGGGATCATATTTAAAGGATTCATTGTCTAAGGATAAGGTGCGTGTTAACCTCTTTGTTGCCGCTGTATTATTTGTTCTTCTTGGACTTTGCCCAGTTTCTATGTTCCCAGCATATTGCATTTCTGTTCATATAGGGGTGCATGTCCGTTATTTACTAGTCTGCCTATACTGACGGTACTATAGACCAAAGGCTGCCGGCCAATATCTGGTGGCTTCACCCCTCCATGTGTACAACAGAAGATACAGACATTCATCAGACTGGCAGCTCTTCCGCTAATGGTTCGTAAACTCTTTGCTTTATGCTGACAAGCCACTAAAATAGATCCTTTACGTCAGTATCATCCCTGTACAAGTCCATCCCATACTTACTGCATGATATCTGAGATGACTTTACCAATAGAAATCCAATGATGCCAAATTAAGTGACCAAGAAGCCTACAAGATCATTTCAGCTCATCGAAAACAGGCAGATAGCAATATAACGTATCACCAAGGCAAACGCTGGCCAGGAGAGAAGACTGAAAATCTGTAAGATGAGGAGGAGGCAGGAAGGCAACTTTACAGCAGAGCAGCAATCCTGCGGCTGATGGAGTCAAGATGTGTACACCGCACTATGTGCATAGTCCCCTCCTACCACCTGCAGTGTGACCATAGCCCCGCCTCCCCCACCTCCTACAGTGTGACTATGGACTCATCTCCACCACCAACATTCTGATCATAGCCCCGCCTCCACCACCTGCAGTGTGACTACAGCCCGCCACCATCAGCATTCTGATCATAGCGCCGCCTCCACCACCAGCATTCTGATCATGGCCCGCCTCCACCACCAGCATTCTGATCATAGCTGCGCGGCCTCCACCACCAGCATTCTGATCATAGCTGCGCGGCCTCCACCACCAGCATTCTGATCATAGCTGCGCGGCCTCCACCACCAGCATTCTGATCATAGCTGCGCGGCCTCCACCACCAGCATTCTGATCATAGCTGCGCGGCCTCCACCACCAGCATTCTGATCATAGCTGCGCGGCCTCCACCACCAGCATTCTGATCATAGCTGCGCGGCCTCCACCACCAGCATTCTGATCATAGCTGCGCGGCCTCCACCACCAGCATTCTGATCATAGCTGCGCGGCCTCCACCACCAGCATTCTGATCATAGCTGCGCGGCCTCCACCACCAGCATTCTGATCATGACCCGCCTCCACCAGCATTCTGATCATGACCCGCCTCCACCAGCATTCTGATCATGACCTGCCTCCACCACCAGCATTCTGATCATGACCCGCCTGCAGTCTGCTTGTGATGGCAGCCTCACCCCTACTTCCTGAGTTTTGTCTTTGTGTCTGTTACTAGAGACAGACTGAGCCCAACAACAGGCAGGGAACCGCAGATTCGGCAGGAGGGAGACACCTAGACACTGAAACATTAGACATTTCAGTGCAAAAACAACAAAATATTTAATGGACAAACGTTGCTCTTTTAGTAAAGCTCACACACACTTAATGAGCATAAAGGTTGTATAAAAAAAAAACAGTGACCATTCCAAGTGATCTTCAAATACTTACATTGTCTACTTCGCCATGATCCATACCAAGGACCCACAATATCCTATGTATAAAGTCTGGTCTGCACCACAACACTTTGTAAACACATACTCAGGACCATTCATGGATCTCCAACGTGTCAATACGCTGTTCTCAAGTCTTTGAGCTTTAAGAATCCGCGCTCAAATACACTAAACATTGAAAAATACATTCTGCCCCATTCGCTCAATCCCCAGGAGCGTTCGTCCATAACAAATGCAAAGTGAACAAGTCAATCCCAGAGTTCAGGGTACAGTCCGGCTTTTGCAATGGGAAGAAAAGTCCAGCTCACCTTTCCCACTTTGGTGCACTGACCGGTGCCCGGCTAGGGACCAAACAGCATGAAGAAAGGCAGGAGGTCCAGCACTCCGATCGCAAGCAGCTTTATTGTGCAGGGTCGGCCATTTCTATGGATACACCTTAAGAAAATGGGAATGGTTGGTGATAGTAACTGTTTGTGGCACATTAGTATATGTGAGGGGGGAACTTTTCAAGATGGGTGGTGACCATGGCGGCCATTTTGAAGTCTGCCATTTTGAATTCAACTTTTGTTTTTTAAATAAGAGGAGGGTCATGTGACACCAACCTTATTGGGAATTTCACAAGAAAAAAAATGATGTGTTCGGTTTTAACGTAACTTTATTCTTTCATGAGTTATTTGCAAGTTTCGGACCACTTATAAAATGTGTTCAATGTGCTGCCCATTGTGTTGGATTGTCAATGCAACCCTCTTCTCTATATACTGCTATATACTACTATATACACCGCAGGAGAAATGCTAGCACAGGCTTCCAGTATCCATATACACTGCTATATACTACTATATACACCGCAGGAGAAATGCTAGCACAGGCTTCCAGTATCTGTATACACTGCTATATACTACTATATACACCGCAGGAGAAATGCTAGCACAGGCTTCCAGTATCTGTATACACTGCTATATACTACTATATACACCGCAGGAGAAATGCTAGCACAGGCTTCCAGTATCTGTATACACTGCTATATACTACTATATACACCGCAGGAAAAATGCCAGCACAGGCTTCCAGTATCCGTATACACTGCTATATACACCACAGGAGAAATGCTAGCACAGGCTTCCAGTATCTGTATACACTGCTTTATACCACTATATACACCGCAGGAGAAATGCTAGCACAGGCTTCCAGTATCCGTATACACTGCTATATACACCACAGGAGAAATGCTAGCACAGGCTTCCAGTATCCGTATACACTGCTTTATACTACTATATACACCGCAGGAGAAATGCTAGCACAGGCTTCCAGTATCCGTATACACTGCTATATACACCACAGGAGAAATGCTAGCACAGGCTTCCAGTATCTGTATACACTGCTATATACTACTCTATACACCGCAGGAGGAATGCTAGCACAGGCTTCCAGTATCCGTATACACTGCTATATACTACTATATACACCGCAGGAGAAATGCTAGCACAGACTTCCAGTATCTGTATACACTGCTATATACTACTATATACACCGCAGGAGAAACGCTAGCACAGACTTCCAGTATCCGTACACACTGCTATATACTACTATATACACCGCAGGAGAAATGCTAGCACAGGCTTCCAGTATCCGTACACACTGCTATATACTACTATATACACCGCAGGAGAAACGCTAGCACAGACTTCCAGTATCCGTACACACTGCTATATACTACTATATACACCGCAGCAGAAATGCTAGCACAGGCTTCAGGTATTTGTATACACTGCTATATACTACTATATACATCGCAGGAGAAATGCTAGCACAGGCTTCCAGTATCCGTATACACTGCTGTATACTACTACAGTGGTCCCTCAACATATGATATTAATTGGTTCCAGGAGAACCATCATATGTTGAAACCATCATATGTCGAGTACATATGTCTATGTAAAAATGGTAATTGGTTCTGGGGCCTCGGAACCATTGTATGTTGAATACATATCTCTATGGGAAACTGCTAATTGGTTCTGGGATGACCATTGTATGTGGAGTGTATGGGGAGTGTTTAACAAACCAAGGTGCCTCCAGCTGTTGCACAACTACAACTCCCAGCATGCATGTACAGCCATTGACTGTCTGGGCATGCTGGGAGTTATAGTTTTGCAACAGCTGGGGACAGAATGTCCTACATTACGATCCTTCCGACTACAGCTCTATAGGAAAGGAAGGGGAGCAGCTCATTGGATGTCTGCAGCAAGATGCTGCAGGCTATTGGCTATGGCTGTACTGGGGGGGGGGGCTTACACGGAGCTCACAGTAGAAGCCTGTATGAGTTAGCAGGACAACATGTGAGTAACAGGAGGCAGAACGGGGCACACGGGGACATTATACAACTGTCAGTCATTTGCTGAAGTTGTCAGCGCTGTCAGATAGCTGTTTGTACGATGGCCCCGACACACAGCAGCATCATATGTCGAGGCTGCCTTCAACATACGATGGGCTCTGAGAGGCCATCATATGTTGAAATGATCATATGTCGGGGCCATCATAAGTCGGGGGATCACTGTATATACACCGCAGGAGAAATGCTAGCACAGGCGTCCAGTATCCGTATACACTTCTATATACTACTATATACACCGCAGGAGAAATGCTAGCACAGGCTTCCAGTATCCGTATACACTGCTATATACTACTATATACACCGCAGGAGAAATGCTAGCACAGGCGTCCAGTATCCGTAGTTTCTGGTGCTGCAGAATGGGCAAAACAAAAATGCTAACAGGACCCTCAGTTTACGCAGCAGATTTTGTTCAGTGATGAGGAAACTTTTATGTGAATGGTGAAGTTAAGAAACAAAACCAGCGCTATTGGTCTGACACTAACCACATTGGACAGATACCTCCAAGACTGTTGGAACACAAACATTGATGGTCTGGTGTGGTATATGGGGTACAAAGATAGTGGGGCCATTCTTCATCAATGGAAACCTCAAGGCCACTGGATATGCAAAATTGCTCCATGATGATGTTTCCCTCTTTATGCGCTGAAGCTGCACGTTCCCTGAGTTTTTCCAGCAAGATGGTGACCACCACATTATGGGTGTCAGGTCCGAGCATTCCTAGATGAACAGTTTCCTGGAAAGTGGATTGGTCATCGTTTGCCAGTTGAATGGCCCCCAAGGTCTCCTGATCTGTCCCCCTTAAGACTTTTATCTTTGGGGTCATCTGAAGGCAATTGTCTATGCTGTGAAGATACGAGATGTGCAGCACCTGAAACTCCGGATACTGGAAGCCTGTGCTAGCATTTCTCCTGCGGTGTATATAGTAATATATAGCAGTGTATACGGATACTGGAAGTCTGTGCTAGCATTTCTCCTGTGGTGTATATAGTAGTATATAGCAGTGTATACGGATACTGGAAGCCTGTGCTAACATTTCTCCTGCGGTGTATATAGTAGTATATAGCAGTGTATACGGATACTGGAAGCCTGTGCTAGCATTTCTCCTGTGGTGTATATAGTAGTATATAGCAGTGTATACGGATACTGGAAGCCTGTGCTAGCATTTCTCCTGCAGTGTATATAGTAGTATATAGCAGTGTATACGGATACTGGAAGCCTGTGCTAACATTTCTCCTGCGGTGTATATAGTAGTATATAGCAGTGTATACGGAAACTGGAAGCCTGTGCTAGCATTTCTCCTGTGGTGTATATAGTAGTATATAGCAGTGTATACGGATACTGGAAGCCTGTGCTAGCATTTCTCCTGCGGTGTATATAGTAATATATAGCAGTGTATACGGATACTGGAAGCCTGTGCTAGTATTTCTCCTGCGGTGTATATAGTAGTATATAGCAGTGTATACGGATACTGGAAGCCTGTGCTAGCATTTCTCCTGCGGTGTATATAGTAGTATATAGCAGTGTATACGGATACTGGAAGCCTGTGCTAGCATTTCTCCTGCGGTGTATATAGTAGTATATAGCAGTGTATACGGATACTGGAAGCCTGTGCTAGCATTTCTCCTGCGGTGTATATAGTAGTATATAGCAGTGTATACGGATACTGGAAGCCTGTGCTAGTATTTCTCCTGCGGTGTATATAGTAGTATATAGCAGTGTATACGGATACTGGAAGCCTGTGCTAGCATTTCTCCTGCGGTGTATATAGTAGTATATAGCAGTGTATACGGATACTGGAAGCCTGTGCTAGCATTTCTCCTGTGGTGTATATAGTAGTATATAGCAGTGTATACGGATACTGGAAGCCTGTGCTAGCATTTCTGCTGCGGTGTATATAGTAGTATATACGGATACTGGAAGCCTGTGCTAGCATTTCTCCTGCGGTGTATATAGTAGTATATAGCAGTGTATACGGATACTGGAAGCCTGTGCTAGCATTTCTCCTGCGGTGTATATAGTAGTATATAGCAGTGTATACGGATACTGGAAGCCTGTGCTAGCATTTCTCCTGCGGTGTATATAGTAGTATATAGCAGTGTATACAGATACTGGAAGCCTGTGCTAGCATTTCTCCTGCGGTGTATATAGTAGTATATAGCAGTGTATACTGATACTGGAAGCCTGTGCTAGCATTTCTCCTGCGGTGTATATAGTAGTATATAGCAGTGTATACAGATACTGGAAGCCTGTGCTAGCATTTCTCCTGCGGTATATATAGCAGTATATAGAGAAGAGGGTTGCATTGACAATCCAACACAATGGGCAGCACATTGAACACGTTTTATAAGTGGTCAGAAACTTGTAAATAACTCATGAAAGAATAAAGTTACGTTAAAACCAAGTACATCATTGTTATTCTTGTGAAATTCCCTGTAAGTTTGATGTGTCACATGACCCTCTTCCTATTGAAAAAACAAAAGTTGGATTCAAAATGGCCGCCATGGTCACCACCCATCTTGGAAAGTTTGCCCCCTCACATATACTGTGCCACAAACAGGAAGTTAATATCACCAACCATTCCCATTTTCTTAAGGTGTATCCATAGAAATGGCCGACCCTGTAGAAATGAAACACCGTAAAAGCAGTATTCAGACGCGTTTCGAGTGCATGCACTCGAAATGCGTCTGCCTACTGCTTTTACTTTGTCATTTCTACAATAAAGCTGCTTGTGATTGAAGTGCTGGACCTCCTGCCTTTCTTCATACAGTTCTGCTTTGCCTGGATAATATAAGCTGAGGAGTTCATTGAGCACAAGGGATGATAAGACCCCAATACTCTCCTATATGAATTCATCATTAATTGTTATGAGATGTTATATTTCAATAAAGCATGTCGTCATTTCTGGCAAAGGGGTGTTCCAGACCCTAAAACTTATGCCATATGCAGGATGATAAGCGTCTGATCAAGGGGAATCCGACCTCTGGAACCCCCACAATCTCCAGAACGGGGGCCCAGACTCTCCCCATGAAGAGGTGGTTGGGGACGCGTTTCATGAATAAGCTGAAGACTCTCCTCAGACACATCCTTTATAAGGGATGGGTTTTAGGGTCTGGAATACCCCAGTATGTGAGACAGATCTAGAACGTTGTAATAGACTGGTATAGTGCAAGCAATCTCTGTAAAAGTGTCGAGGCAGCTGAACTAAAGAGCAGCAGATTTTTAACCACAAAGACCCTAAAACAGCAGTCTGACACTTTAACCTCTTCAAAGACATCAATTTTCCCCCACTGACATAGCCATGTGCGTCACTGTCACACGAAAGCCGCTGTGTGCCCTCGGCTCAACGGAGCTTGACTCACTCGGCACCAGGTAACTGATGTTAGGTCAAAGAGGGTCCGATCACTGCGGCTCACACAGACTGTTGGAATGGAAACCACAGCCCCTCCACGCCAGTGCGTCTACTGCTGCAAACAACTTCACAGCAGATGGGAATTTTTCAAGATGATTCTATGAAGCAAGGAATGTCTATCAGAGTCTAATGCAGTGTTTCCCAATGCCTCCAGCTGTTGCATAACTACAAGTCCGACTGCCTCATACAGAGGATCCACACTGTCCTTGGAGGGTAAATCAAGGCTTTCCTCTCATTTCGGAAACCATTGGCTGTCTGGGCATGCTGGGAGTTCGGAAACACTGGTCTAATGGCTAAATAAGAGCTTACGTATTCACCAGCAGCCATCTTTACCAAGACATACATAGGTGATTCAGGAGAATCGGAGTGCATTACCCCTAGGGGGCAGTTTTTACTTATTGTATCATTGCAAAGAGCAGGTCTGAAACAGAATACAAACGTTTTGGTACCCGATGCTCTTTAGATCCTCATTCAACACCATGGAGGTCACACTACCATGCAACCTAGGGTGGTACATATGATATAAAGAATGCATTCAGTCATATATAGGTAACATTAACCAGGGAATAGGCACAGCTTCAGCCGTACCAAGTCAAGTGCCATCTCCTCAGGGCCAGCCGGGCTGCTGGTGGAGAGGACCAATCTGGCAGTGGACAACGCTCAACGCTCCCTTGTGTGACACAAACCATATACCTTGTCAAAATGCAGAGCAAGCACATACAAGAATGGAAAATGTTCTAAACTATTGATTTAGGAAATGACCTCCATTATTGATGAGACTGAGCATTCATTTGGGGGGGGGGGGGGGGGGGGTAGGTTGCCCAGTTCTTCCAGCCGTGTATTTACCGTCTCTAGAATAAATCCAGAGATCTCATTTGGTCCAGTGCACGTGCTCCGTCAATCCCCTTTAATCTGTTTACGAGCTTCCAGAGCATGTGGTGTAGGACACCAAGCTACCTTATTTGAATGCTGGGCCGTGGCGTGAAAAAAAATAAATAAATAAGTGTATATAAAATACATTCACAGTCAGGTCTATAAATACTGGGAGATAGACAATTCTAACATTTTTGGCTCTATACACCACCACAATGGATTTGAAATGAAAAAAACAAGATGTTCTTTAACTCTAGACTGTCAGCTTTAATTTGAGGGTATTTACATCCAAATCAGCTGAACGGTGTAGGAATTACAACAGTTTGCATGTGTGCCTCCCACTTGTTAAGGGACCGAAAGTAATGGGACAATTGGCTTCTCAGCTTTTCCATGGCCAGGTGTGTGTTATTCCCTCCTTATCCTGATTACAAAGAGCAGATAAAAAGGTCCAGAGTTAATTTCAAGTGTGCTATTTGTATTTGGAATCTGTTGCTGTCAACTCTCAAGATGAGATCCAAAGAGCTTTCACTATCAGTGAAGTAAGCCATCAGGCTGAAAAAAATAAATAAAAAAAAAAAAAAAAAACATCAGAGATAGCCAAAACATTAGGCATGGCCAAAACAACTGTTTGGAACATTCTTAAAAAGACGGAACGCACCGGTGAGCTCAGCAACACCAAAAGACCTGGAAGACCAAGAAAATCAACTGTGGAGGATGAAGAATTCTTTCCCTGAAGAAAACCCGTTCACAGCAGTTGTCCAGAAGAAGAATACTCTCCAGGAGGTAGGTGTGTGTGTGTCAGAGTCATCAAGAGAAGAAGTCACCAGAGGGAATACAGAGGCTTCACCACAAGATGGAAACCATTGGAGGCCTCAAAAACAGCAAGGACAGATTAGAGTTTACCAAACGACATCTAAAAAAAGCTTCACAGTCCTGGAACAACGTCCTAAGGACAAATAAGACCAAGGAGAAGAGTCTGGAGAAGAACAAGGTCCTAAGCAGACCCCTCCTCAGTGAACATGGTGGTGGGAGTGTCATGGCATAGTAGGCATGTATGGCACCAATGGAACGGCTTCTCTTGGATTTATTCATCATGTGACAAAAGCAGCAGGATGAATTCTGAAGTGTTTCATTTTATCTGCTCATATTCAGCAAATTGTTTCAGAACTCATTGGACGGCAATCAAAGTGCAGATGGACAATGACCCAAAGCAAAAAGAACCAAAGAGATTATTAAGGGAAAGAAGTGGAATGTTCTGTAATGGCCAAGTCACCTGACCTGAAACCGATTGAGCATTTTACTTACTGAAGACACAACTGAAGGGAAAATGCCCCAAGAACAAGAGGAACTGAAGACAGTGCAGTAGAGGCGGCCGAGCATCACCAGGGATGAGACCAGCAATGTCTACTGATGTCTATACATCCAGCATCACCAGGGATGAGACCAGCAATGTCTGCTGATGTCTATATGTTCAGCATCACCAGGGATGAGACCAGCAATGTCTACTGATGTCTATACATCCAGCATCACCAGGGATGAGACCAGCAATGTCTGCTGATGTCTATATGTTCAGCATCACCAGGGATGAGACCAGCAATGTCTACTGATGTCTATACATTCACCATCACCAAGGATGAGACCAGCAATGTCTACTGATGTCTATACATTCACCATCACCAGGGATGAGACCAGCAATGTCTACTGATGTCTATACATCCAGCATCACCAGGGATGAGACCAGCAATGTCTGCTGATGTCTATACATCCAGCATCACCAGGGATGAGACTAGCAATGTCTACTGATGTCTATACATCCAGCATCACCAGGGATGAGACCAGCAATGTCTACTGATGTCTATACGTTCACCATCACCAGGGATGAGACCAGCAATGTCTACTGATGTCTATACATTCACCATCACCAGGGATGAGACCAGCAATGTCTGCTGATGTCTATACGATCATCACCAGGGATGAGACCAGCAATGTCTACTGATGTCTATACATCCAGCATCACCAGGGATGAGACCAGCAATGCCTACTGATGTCTATACGATCCAGCATCACCAGGGATGAGACCAGCAAGGTCTGCTGATGTCTATGCGTTCACCATGACCAGGGATGAGACCAGCAATGTCTACACATCCAGCATCACCAGGAATGAGACCAGCAATGTCTACTGATGTCTATACGTTCAGCATCACCAGGGATGAGACCAATGTCTACTGATGTCTATACGTTCAGCATCACCAGGGATGAGACCAGCAATGTCTACTAATGTCTATACATCCAGCATCACCAGGGATGAGACCAGCAATGTCTACTGATGTCTATACATTCACCATCACCAGGGATGAGACCAGCAATGTCTACTGATGTCTATACGTTCACCATCACCAGGGATGAGACCAGCAATGTCTACTGATGTCTATACATTCACCATCACCAGGGATGAGACCAGCAATGTCTACTGATGTCTATACATCCAGCATCACCAGGGATGAGACCAGCAATGTCTGCTGATGTCTATACGATCATCACCAGGGATGAGACCAGCAATGTCTACTGATGTCTATACATCCAGCATCACCAGGGATGAGACCAGCAATGCCTACTGATGTCTATACGATCCAGCATCACCAGGGATGAGACCAGCAAGGTCTGCTGATGTCTATGCGTTCACCATGACCAGGGATGAGACCAGCAATGTCTACACATCCAGCATCACCAGGAATGAGACCAGCAATGTCTACTGATGTCTATACGTTCAGCATCACCAGGGATGAGACCAATGTCTACTGATGTCTATACGTTCAGCATCACCAGGGATGAGACCAGCAATGTCTACTAATGTCTATACATCCAGCATCACCAGGGATGAGACCAGCAATGTCAACTAATGTCTATGCGTTCACCATGACCAGGGATGAGACCAGCAATGTCTACTGATGTCTGTATGTTCAGCATGACCAGGGATTATACCAGCAATGTCTACTGATGTCTATACATTCACCATCACCAGGGATGAGACCAGCAATGTCTACTGATGTCTATACATTCACCATCACCAGGGATGAGACCAGCAATGTCTACTGATGTCTATACATTCACCATCACCAGGGATGAGACCAGCAATGTCTACTGATGTCTATACATTCACCATCAC
Organism: Hyla sarda; assembly: GCF_029499605.1. Lineage (NCBI taxonomy): Eukaryota > Metazoa > Chordata > Amphibia > Anura > Hylidae > Hyla > Hyla sarda. The sequence goes on from NC_079200.1 coordinate 5,516,077, forward strand.
CAGGGATGAGACCAGCAATGTCTACTGATGTCTATACATTCACCATCACCAGGGATGAGACCAGCAATGTCTACTGATGTCTATACATTCACCATCACCAGGGATGAGACCAGCAATGTCTACTGATGTCTATACATTCACCATCACCAGGGATGAGATCAGCAATGTCTACTGATGTCTATACATTCACCATCACCAGGGATGAGACCAGCAATGTCTACTGATGTCTATAGGTTCAGCATCACCAGGGATGAGACCAGCAATGTCTACTGATGTCTATGCGTTCCAGATTTCAGGCTGTAACTGACTGCAAAGGATTTGCAACCAAGTATTAAAAAGTGAAAGTTTGATTTATGATTATTCTGTCCCATTACTTTTGGTCCCTTAACAAGTGGGAGGCACATATGTAAACTGTTGTAATTCCTACACCGTTCACCTGATTTGATGTAAATACCTTCAAATTAAAGCTGACAGTCTGCAGTTAAAGAACATCTTGTTCGTTTCATTTCAAATCCATTGTGGTTGTGTATAGAGCCAAAAATGTTAGAATTGTGTCAATGTCCCAATATTTATGGACCTGACTGTATATATATTTTTTTTTACTCACTCATCCAATTACTAGCCACAGTGGTGTCTGCCTCAGCCAGTGTTTGGTCGAGCAGGCAAGTCCTACTTTGAGCGCTCGTCTCGGATGAAGGCTGAAGACAGAAGCTGTTGGGTACCGAAAGCAGAACAGGAGCGGCATCTGAACCTGTGGGGGTTAGGGAAGTATAGTTGTGCACCCCCCACCCCTCTTTTCCAATGCCTCAGCATTATGGAACACCTTTAGAGAAAACACACGCACCTGTCCATAATCCCCCACAACTATCATTCTGACAGCGCCAAGACCAAGGTGCTATATGTAACATGCCAACTGACAGAACTGACAGGAGAATAGGTCAGGTGAGATTTTATTTTTTTTAATCTGAGCACAGGTATATTCTTTCAAATAGTTTTTTTTCAGCCAACACCACTTATATCCCGTGGATAGGGGGATAAGTGATTGTGAGGGTCTGACCAGAGGTCCCAAGTCTTCAATTGGAATGAAGCTGCGGCTGTGCAAGTAAAACGCTCGGCTATCCCAAGCCAGAGATAAGCAAGTACAGTGCTAGGCTATCCCCAGCCAGAGATAAGCAAGTACAGTGCTAGGCTATCCCCAGCAAGAGATAAGCAAGTACAGTGCTAGGCTATCCCCAGCCAGAGATAAGCAAGTACAGTGCTAGGCTCTCCCCAGCCAGAGATAAGCAAGTACAGTGCTAGGCTATCCCCAGCCAGAGATAAGCAAGTACAGTGCTAGGCTATTTCCCCAACAGGTCCCAGACAATGAAAGCAGCAGCAGTGCACACAGGACTGTCATTTCATTCAGACAGAAGTCTAGGGAACCGAGACTGGATAGAGGTACCAATAGTCAGACCCGCTGGGATCAAACACAACCCCATCTCCTGTGGATAGGGATAGTTATAGGCTGGTATATCCCTGTAGCACAGGGGTTCTCAACCGGTGGTACATGTACCCCTAGGGGTACGCCACTGGTTGTGCGAGGCTACGCAATGCACTGACAAATACCGGCCATGCATTCGCCAGTATTTGTCAGCGCATTGCAGGAAATGGTCGTGGCAGCTCTCAGTAAAGTATCACGGTCACGGCTACTTTACAGGAGCTGCATGGTTGCTGGGGAGATGTATGACATCCCCTGACATCCGGCGGAGGTGTCGCACAGCGCATGAGGACGTCACCCTTCTGTGCGGCGCCGAACGGGACTCCAGGAACGGGTCTCTGGGAGTGGTACCCAAGTGTATAGGAGGGAGGAGTATATACATACACACATACATACACTAACTCGGGGGGATAGAAATAATGGCTCAAGGGGATCAGAGGGAGGGGGGGAATTATGGCAAAAGGGGATTAAGTTAGGGGGGGGGGGTAAACATTTACCCCCCCCCCCCCCATCTTAATCCCCCTATGCCATAATTCCCCCCTCCCTCTGATCCCATTGTGTCATTATTTTTTTCCCTTTTGCCATATCAGATAATGGCACAAGGGGATTAAGATGGAGGGGGGAATGATGGCAAAAGGGGATCAGAGGGAGGAGGGAACAATGGCACAAGAGGATTAAGTATCGCATTAGTATAAAGGTAAGCACATACCTTTCGTCCGTGGGTACCCCTCGCATGTTAGTCCAGCGCAAATTTATAGGGGAGGGGTACCCGCAGACACTCTTTCAGCCTTTGGGGGTACAGACGCCAAAAAGGTTGAGCACCACTGCTGGAGCAGTCACATGCTGTATGCTGGTAGCTTTTAAATGAAGCTTGTTGGGGCACCACTAAAAAGTGGACAGAAGAGGCCGTAGTGTTGTTTTGTTTTTTAGAACAACCAGAAAACCATTTTAAGTATCTAAAACAGCAGCATTTCTATCTCCATATTATGCATTACAGTGATCATGGAAAATGTGTGATGGTTCTGAAGTTTTACAACTTTCTAACAACAAAAGGAAAACTGTAGTGGTATATAACTTATCCTCTATCAGTCGGACCGACCGCTGAAGGCCCCTGTAGTGCGCAGAAAGAGGATGTGTCTGTCCCCAGAATGATGTTGCCGCCAACACGCCCTGCTCCATATATCCAATATAGATACATATGGGGGGGGGGGGCACATCATGCGGGGACAAAACACTCCCTTCATGCGGACTGCCGGTGTCCCGAACAAGAGATAGCGGGGAAGAGGGTCCCATCGGTCTGACCCCCAGCTATCTATAACTTATCACCAATCCTGTGGATTGGGGGATAAGTTATATACCACTATAGTTTCCCTTTAAATGTATAGAGACAGGTTAAAGAATGGAACATTTCATCTTCTGAAATGCATTAAGGATAGACAACCTAACAATACCAGTCAGCTGGGTTATGGGGGAAGGGACACAGTGAACCGGAACATAAAACGCAACAGATCTTCTCTTACTGCTGTTCAAGGCCACAGACACCCAATGAGGTTACAGTATCTTGACAGACGCAGAGAAAAGAACAAATCCTCAGGAGGTGGTCTCATTTTTTTTTTTTGGTTTCATATAAATTGCAACAACAAAAAATCCAAATCTAACCATTTGCAATTCATCCCAACACAAGAAAAATAAGACAATGCATATATTCACAAATAAAAAACATTAAAGTAGAAAAAAAACATCCATGATATTTTATTACAATGTTTCATGGCAATGGTAAATAACACTAAAGGAATCGAGCATCATTTATATGCAACGTATATCAAGCAGAACCATGCTCTCCTCTGAGGAGCCAGAGAAATAACACTTTATTTCACATTTTATATTTACAAAAGCCACAATATTTCCTTGATATCCAGGATTAAACCAGTAACAAAAGTATAAAGCAGAAAGCTTCCAAATGCAAAGTGTAAAATATTAAAGTAAAATAGTGTATATATTTGTGTAAATCCAAAACAACATTTAACTCAGAACATTTCTACTTGTCAGATTCCACACATGCAGCTTTATAATTACAGATGTATTACACATTAAAGGGGTATTCTGGCACTGTAGAAAAATACATAGTGCTTGTAAGAGAAAAAAATAAACCCTATACTTACCCACCCTCTCCTCCTGGTCTCCCCGCAGCTCCAGTTCTTTTTCTGGTCTTTTTCGCTCATTCCATGATGAGTGCTTGGAGCAGAACCTTCCCACTCCGTCAATCACTGGCTGAAAAATACATGGTTGCCAGTGATTGGCTGAGTGGGAAGATCCTGCTCTGAGCGCTCATTTTAGTAGCAGATAGGGACCAGAAAAAGAACCGGAGCTGTGGCAGAACCAGAAGCAGACTGGTGAGTAGTTAAAGGGATACTCCGGTACTGAACAAGTTATGCACAGGATGGGGATAAGTGTCTGATTGCTGGGGGTCCAACCGCTGGGACCCCCAGCTCTCCCCATGCATGGAGCAGGCAATGCCCAGTGCATGGAGCTGTGTCAGCCACCACATGAAGCAGTGGTCAACAACCCCTGAGCTCGTGCATCTCCAGCTCTCCCATACACATGCATGAAGGGGGCATTTCGACCACCATTTTGGTGCATGGGGAGAGCCGTGGCGCCGGGCAGAAGATGACGGGAGGGTCCCAGCAGTCAGACCCCCTGCAATCAGACACTTATCCCCTATCTTGTGGATAGGGGATAAGTTGTTCAAGTACCGGAATACCCCTTTAAGGATAGTTTTTCTATTTTACCAAGGCCCTGGCACTATATATTTTTCTATAATGCCGGAATATACCTGTAGGTTCTAAAATGAGAACTTGGAAAGGTTATGCATCAAGGTTCTTAAAACTAGAACTTTTTCAACTTGAACTTTTGCAAACTGTAAAATGAAACTTCTGAACAGTGAAATAAGTGGAATTGTGGTGATTAGGATGATTATTTCTCTTTTAAAATTAGTAGCCACAATTCACACTGCAAATTAACAGTGCAAGATGTTACACCGGGGTAGTCTCAAAACACCAGCAGAAAGCCCAAAAGAGCCAAGCTGCACATCTTAACACAGATATACAACTTTCATCATCGTGTACATCTAACATTCACATTTAGTCAACTTTTGGGAGGCAAATGCACTCGACATGACGAAAAGCATCCCGTGAGTTGCATAAAAGGAATAAGTCTCCACTTCCTTCAATATGTTACATCTTCTCAAGAGAAAACAAAAGCTCCACCGTACAGTCATAAGCGGATGATTCTGCAAACCAGTAGAATAAAAGTTTTGCCACTAGCTCACTGTATGTATAATAAAAGTATCAAAAAAAGCAATTGTAACCATAAAAAGGTCTTGGCTCGTAAAGCACTCAATTTGAAAAGTTCTCTTTTTATACAATTTGCTAACATTAAAACAGTGGGGCAATAACACTGCAACTTACAAACGTGACAATACTACTGAGAATTAGAAAATGAGAAATTACGTCATCTACGTATTCGCACTAAAGTAGCTTGTGGCAAACTTTGTATTCCATACACCATACATAAATACATTTCCATTGTAGAATTGACCCGATTTGCAATAGAAGAAGTTTGGTGAGGAGCACTTTTTGCACGTATAACATAATTAGTTGTACATTTTTGAAAAATTACAAAATTCACTTGTTCTGTCCAGAATCAATTCAATGTAAAAAACAAAAGATTTATATGTGCTTCATCAGAATTAACATTGACAAAATGACAAGGAAATCCAACTTAAACTGAGTCCTTAAACAGGTTTTGAAGTAAACAAAGCATTGCCCTAAGCAGTGATGGGTTCTCTATATACAAATGATCTAAATCGGTAAGGATCTAACAGTGTAAATGCAGTGTCCTGTAAATGTACATGAGTCACTGTACAAACATTGTGTGAAGCAGTTATGCGTTAACCTAAAACAAGTTTTACTTTTCTCGAGCCCATTGGTCGGTCATTTAAGTCAACCACGGCAGCAGTCGCCTCATCACGGGACTCAAATGCCACCATGGCTTCTCCTGTAGGCATCCCCTTCTCACTATACTTTAAGCACACAGAATCAGGTATCAACTGGTAGCCATAAAAGAAATCGAGTATTTCATCTACAGTAACAGTAAAGGGCATATTCTGGATCCTAATCACAGTTGGACCAGGTTTTCCGGACCCATTTCCGAAGCCTGGAGGGCCACTTATTGGCAGGTTTCCTGGACCGAAACTGGGAGGAGGGGGGTTCATACCGCCAGGACTAGTTGGTAGATTTGGTGGGGCTGGGTTAAAGTTAGGGGGGGCATTTGCATTGGATGGTCCACTTCCAAACGGTGGTGGTCCTGCTGCAAATCCAGCAGGGGGGACATTAAAATGACCAGGGCCGCCCACAAATTCTACTGGATCGACTGGAGAGGTTTTCACATTTGACGGTCCAGGCGGTGGTGGTCTCGGATCTACAAATCCAATCCCCATTGCAGGTGGTGGAACAGGGGGGGCGAAGGTACTGCCTGGGCCGCTGAATTTACTAGGAATAAGAAAGTTCTGACCATTGTCATTCATATTACTATTCATAAAGGGAAACTCTTCCCCACCGGATCGAATGGGATCAGGTAAGCTATTATAGTTTTGCATTTTGAAGCCTTTCCTTCCTATCATTGGAGGATTAATCTCAATATCTTTCCTTTCTTCATTATTCACCACACGTAGAAAAGCATCTCTCCCATTTAGCTTTTTACGGTTCAGGCGCTCAGATCTCCGAGCGTCGTCTTCGCTCCTGTACTGAACAAGCGCCTGTCCTAAGCCTTGGCCATTGATATCGGTCAGGACGTGCACACTGTTCTCCTCCACGGCAATGCCTTCCCGATGGAAGAAGTGAAATACGTCCTTTCTGGATATGTTATATGGCAGATTCGACAAGTGTGCCCAGAGTCTGGGGCTGTGCTTACCCATCTCCATGTCCAAGGAATCCTTTGGATCACCGTAATTGTAACCCTGCAACTTTTTCCTAATGGATTCTATCTTTTCTATCATTTGACTTTTTGTAAGGGGGAGAACCTGAATAAATCGATTTCCCATGTACTGCTTATGCTGGTTTAGTGCCGTTTTAAAGTCTGACTCATTTCTAAATTCCAGAAAACCTTCTCCAGTAGCTTTACCATTGGGTCCGTATGCTATGTATATGCTGTCTTCCACAATGTCCAGTTTCTTAAAGAAATCTATCACATGTTTGTTTTCTGCCTCATAGGGAAGGCCTTTCAAATGAATGCAGAAACCATGCTCATGTGGGGACCTAGACCTGGACCGCTGCCGGGTACTAGGCGATTTGGACCTGCCCATTGGCTGTTGCATCAAGTGCATTGGCCCATGGTGTCCTCCTCCGCCACCATGTTTCCCCATGTGTCCACCAGACATAACCCACTGTCTCTCACTCGCTGGGTTAACTTCAACAAAGCGCTGTCCCATTAGCATCCTATTTCGTTTCAAAGCTTCATACGTGTCATGTGGGGTAAGAAGCTTTGCCAACGCTCCACCCGTGTGACGACCCAGGTGATCTTTCAAAATAACAATCCCATCTAAACGCAAACCATGAAGAAAATCCTTTACATCATGTTCTGACACAGGTATAGGAAGCCCGTGAAGAGCTACATATGGGTCATCATGGCTAAGTGGAGGTGGCGGTGGCTTCATTGTATTTTGGGAGCCTAATGGCATTGGATTTATAGGACCGAGGAACAATGGGTTAATGTTACTATTCATCTGGGACCCAGAACCATTCATCCCTGCAGGCAGGGGACCAATGGATGGTGCATTCAAGGGTGGTAATCCAGTCAATGGAGGGAGAGATGACATTGGTGGTACTGGTGGAACTGGTGGTATTGGGGGAACGGGAGGAACTGGAGGCATGTTGGACACGGGAGGAGGAACAGGCATAGGAGGTATGGATGGCATTGGTGGCAGGGTTGGAAGTGATGGCATTGGAGGGATTGGTGGTGGTGGTCCAGAAGGCAGCTGTGGAGCAACAGTGGGCATAGGAGATGTAAATGTTGGGTTGCAGAAGGCCGCACCTAGACTCGGTGGAGCATTTCCAACACCGGCTGTGGAGAAGGTGGCGACATTCTTACTGCTATCACCTACAGAGGTGACTGTAGAGACTGTGCTAGTAGGAGGGCTGCTATAGTTGGGTACAGTTGTTGGCATACTAACTCGGCTCATTACAGAGGTTGTGCCCATTGTTGGGTTTGGTGGAGGCCCGGGGCGGTTAGAGTTTGCAGGTGGGATTTCGACATTGCCAGTCTCAAAGCGTCTGCGGCTAAGTTCAATCATGTTCTGCATTTCAGTCTTACTGCTCAACAATAGCGACACTTTAGACCCTTTGATAGTACCACCTGTGCGCATCATGCCAAGTCGTGCATCTTCATCGGTGGCAAAAACGATGAAAGCCTCACCCTGCTCACCCCCTACAATATGAACGCCACCATCAGGAATGGTCAATCCAGAGAAGAAGTGACGAATATCCATGGTCCCTGCCACTATGGGCAGGCCTTGCAAGCGGATGACCACAGCCATGCTGCGCTGAAACAACAAACACCTGCAGATGAAAAAAGCAACGTCTACATCAGACACGAGGTTTAAGACAGGCTTCTATTAATACATCCTGTTTTATCCTTTTAGCATTCTGCTCTAAATAAAAACAAACATACACATCAGCAACAGAGAACATACAAATGCAAACACCTCAGCAATAAAACTAATTCATAAATGGGTTTGTGGATGTAGACAGGCACAAGAAAGGCACTAGGTAAAAATCATCGAAAGCAATAAACACAGTCATTTCTTAATATTTACATGCAATAAAAACAGAAAATGATCCATGATTTTCCCTGGTAAACTAAAAGCATTACCTACATATATGGCATATTATACATTATAACATTTTCACAAGCAATATGCTGCAAACAAAGCCCTTCAGTAGCTGATACAAAGATGGCTAATGCAGCTTCCAAATCACACAGGGATTGGAACTTCAGACCTATTAGAACCCCTTAAATGTGCACCATCATTAATTAAAATTTTTGCTATTGCAATCCTTATGGTAAATAAAAATCTTTCTAATTTACTTTGTAAAAAAAAAAAAAAAAAAAAAAAAAGATTTTTTTCCAAGTTTTATTTGTGTTTAAAAAAGCTGCCACTAGGTGTCTCCCTACTTGTCCAGAGCACATTTTCCCCCATCTCTTGCACAGACTTTGGACTCCTGCTGGCCTGGTAGGCCTGGCCTGGCCAATCATAGCTCATCTCTCAGTGAACTGCTCTGGGCTGTGTGTAGCAGAGTGAGGGAGGAAGTTCTCCCCTGTATGGCTTCAGATGATGTCACGCCTGCTGGGGAACGCCCCTTCCCAGTCTGTGAATCTGACAGACTGAGCAGAAAATACAGAGCAATATCAAGGTAGAAAACTAACAAATAATAAAAATAATTGCAGGGGGTGGCTTATGATGGGGGCCGTGACCTGGGGAGGGGGGGGGGGGGGAGATTATAAAATTTACCAAGATCATGAAAAGGTACTCTAAGGACACAGCAGGTTTTAGCCTTGTGGTCTATTTTCATTTTTGCTATTTTTCCGCTTGCTTTAAAAGAGAAAATCTACTAGGGGGTTAGGGAGGATTACAACGATATCCGTATTTACATCGTTTTCTATTTTACTACTTTTACAAAATAACTATTCCGACATTTGGTTTTAAATAGGACTTCTTGATATTTTATAAATTATTTTCTGGAACTTGATGGGGGACATGTATCATTTCCAGTGTATAATAGAAGTTTTTTACCCCTCTGCCTGTTGTCTAAATTTGGCGCAGCTGCGTTAAATTTATCATTCTTGTGCAGCTACTTTCTTGAATTGCGTTTAAATTTAGAATTCTCCTCAGAGCATAAATTTACACCGCAGCTCTATTTAGTAGGAGCTTTGTCTGCAGCGTATCTGCACCTAAACAGTAAGTTTTGTCCTCGTTATTAGTTTTAGAATTTTTTTTCTTCATTATGTGGAGTTTTAATCTCACAATAATACCACTTTTTGCACCCAATAATAACACATCAATTATACCAATGTCCTTATTCTTCATTTAACATCTGTGACCCCCCTGTGCAAATCACCTCAAATGTACATGGTGCACTCTACCTTCTGGGCCTTGTTGTGCGCCCGCAGAGCACTTTGCGCCCACATATGTGGCATCTATGTACTCTGGCTAAATTGTGTCCCAAAAAATGGGGATCTTTTTCCCCATTTACCTCTTGTGAAAATGTAAAGTATGCGGCAACACCTGCATGTCAGTGTAAATCATTACATTTTTATACACTAACATGCTGGTGTAGACTCCAACTGTTCCTTTTCATAATGGGTAAAAGGAGAAAAAGCCCCCCAAAATCTGTAAGGCAATTTCTCCCGAGTACGGCGATACATCCAGCTGTTGCAAAACTACAACTCTGAGCATGCCCTTTGGCAGTCCGTGCATGCTGAGGGTTGTAGTTATGCAACAGCTGAAGGCACACTGGTTGCAAAACACTTGAAAGTTTTTTACTTAACTTAGTGTTTCCAAACCAGTGTGCCTCCAGCTGTTGCACAACTTCAATTCCCAGCATGCATGGTCTGTCAGTGCATGCTGGGCGTTCTAGTTTGGAGGCACAGCTGGAGGCACACGGGTTGGAAAAAAAGAGTTAGGAAAAGAACAATGTTTCCCAACTAGTGTGCCTCCAGCTGTTGCAAAACTAATTCCCAGCATGGCCAGACATGCTGGAAGTTGTATTTCGGCAATATCTGAAGGGTCAGATGTTGATGAACTACAACTCCCAGCATGCTTGGGCAGTCTGGGCATGCTGGGAGTTGTAGTTTTGCAACAGCTGGAGGTCCACAGTTTGTAGACCACTGTATAATGGTCTCCAATCTGTGGTCTTCCAGATGTTACAGAACTACAACTCCCAGCATGCCTCGACAGAGTGGGCATGCTAAGATTTGTAATTTTGGAACATCTGGAAGAGCACAGATTGGAGACCATTATACAGTGGTCTACTAACTGTGGCCCTCCAGATGATGCAAAACTACAACTCCCAGCATGGCAATCTCACTGCTGCCAATGAAGATGCCACCCTGCTGCCGGAAACTCACCGCCGGGACACACCACCCCCGAGACCGCCTGGAGGACGCCGCTCGCACCTAGAAAGCTCGGGACACCGCATGGCCGGGTAAATGACGCCGGGGGACGGGTAAGGGACACTTAGCAGAGCGGTGTGTGTCCCGATCCCCGTGATCTGGACTCACACACCGCGCTGCTAAGTATTCTCATAGCGACTGCTATCAGCTAGTCAGATTTGACCAGCTGATAGCAGCGATCGCTGGGGGGGATGAAACCCCCCCGTGGTCACATGGTAAGATGGCTGGCTATCAGTGATAGCCACCATCTTACCGGGCGCTGGGGAAAAGTATAACGGAAAGCAGTAAATTTTAAAAATAAAAGGAGAATGATCTACAGTGTTAAGTGGATTACAAAGCTATTTTAATGTGACGGAGCTTGTTCAATGATAAGTTATCAAACATTTCCTATGTAAATGTATTAAATAGTTGGATCATAAAATAACAATATACAAGAGATCTAATGAATAACTGAACTGTAAACAAATATTCTATATGCAAATTATTTTAAAAGTGCTTTGGAATAACCAAGGAGTAAAAAGTAATATAAAGCAAACCAAAGGAGGAATTGAGATAGGAAAGTTATAACATTCTGGTGGTTCCTTAGTAGAACTTTCCTTCAGAAATAGAAAGGATTTTGCTACGTGCAGTTAAAGTTGGCTTATATTTGCGGGGAAAAAGACACTTGCGTCAAAATTTTTGGCGCAAAGGAAAAGTACGCAGGTAATAAATCCATGTGTACTATATATGCAGCTCCAAGGTACCTCGTTTCAGCCACATCTGGAGGACATGCTCTACCAAAACGTGCGCAAAAAAAGGGCTTGCGCAAAATTTTGCGCAAAAAAACACACACAAAACAGAGGTAAAATCTTTGATACATGTCCCCCGATGTGACCAAAGATCTGTCAAGGATTTTTTCATTTAAAGGGGACTTTTATATGCAATTATTATATTGCTTAAACTGATCAACGGTATGCTATTGCATAGTAAATGTCCGAGTGGCAGGCACAGACACCTAGTGAAGGTCATCGGCTGGCATGGAACCCGCTCCGCACAACACAAACATGGTGCTATAGTGCTGATCGGCCATGTAACAGGTGTGCAATGGATCACGGCACTTAAGGGTAAAAATGACAATCATCAGCGTGATTACTAATGTGGTCATTGACCAAGTGCCAGATGCCGAAACAGTAGAATCTCCCAATAGCGGACACTCCTGAGGAATGAAAAAGTGTCCACTATTGGGAAAAAAAGGCTCAAAAACCCTTTCTAAATGTCTGAATACTGTCCTGTACTTACTCCAGAATGTAATTACCTATGAAACACGATAAAAAGCAATATTACAGTAGAATCTCCCAGTGACGTTTAATCCCCCCTTATCCCTCCCCTGTATAATTTCATCCCCCTTTATACCCTGTGTGTAAATTCATCACCCCCCTTTTTATGAAGTTGCAAAGGGGGATAAAGGGGGAATGAAATAGCAGGGGGGGGGGATAGGGGAATCAAGAGGAAATTATGTGGCACAGGGGGCAAAAAAAAAAAAAAAAGGGAAGGAGGGAGGTGAATGATGTGGCCAGCAGATGTACAGAAGCAGGAGACCACTAAGGTCTTCTGCGCTGGGGCTTGGCTGTACCCCCTGACGGCGACCCTGTGTACAAGATAGGGCTGGCACATAAGTCTGGTTGTCCCCTATTGTAAGTGTTTTGTCCCCTATTGGGAATGTCCCCTTCTAGGAGGGTGCAAATGCATTAAGTCTTATGGGACTTAGTGTTGAGTGCGAATATTCGAAATGCGAATTTTTAGCGTGAATATCGGCACTTTGCGATTTTGCGCATACTTAGAATATAGTGATATATTATATTCGTAATGTGAATATCGGCACTCCCAGACTGGACACTGGTCCCTCCCTTCTTTTAGGTGAAAGACATAATTGCACATGCGAACTATGCGAATTTCATTCCGAATTTTCGCATGAAAAAAAAAAGAGAACATAGCGAATATCGCGAACATAGGATGAATATTTTGTCCATATATTCGCAAAATATTCTGAATTCGAATATGGCCCATGCCGCTCATCACTAATGGCACTGACGGGGAATTAAAAACTGTCCGCTATTGGGAGGGAGGTGTCCACTAAGGGAGATTTCACTGTAGCAGCCTTCACTCACTGTCTGAAATAAGTGCAGCTCGTGAGCTCGTTCATAGCCCTTAACTAGTTAACGACCAAGGACCTGTATACACATCCTGGTGCCGTTAACCGTGTATGATGCGGGCTTCTGACTCGAGCCTGCGCCATACCGGCCGGTCCACACATGATCCGCTGCTGAGGTAGCCGGAGGGCTTACCTCTCTTCCTCCACAGTCCATGGCTCTGAGATTGGCAGGGCCAGGCTTTATCAATCAAGCGCAGAGCACACAGATCAATGTGGTTGTATGGAACCACATTGATCTGTATGAGGAATCTACCGATTCCTCCTGAAAGTCCCCTAAGGGGACTACACATGTAAAAACAAACAAACAAACAAACAAAACTAAAAATAAAAACAAACCATTAAGCCGTTCCATATTAAAAGTTTAAGTCACCACCCTTTTCCCAAATTCCATATAAAAACATAATAAAAATTAACATGTGGTATAGTCTCATAAGCAAATGTCCGAACTAATAACATAATAAAACCACACGGTCAATGGCGTATACATAAATTCCAAAATCCAAAATTGCATATTTTTGGATACTTTGTATAAACCCCCCCCCCCCCCCAAAAAATTATTTTTTTTTATAAAAAACGATCAAAAAGTCCCATCAAAACAAAAATGGTACCGATGAAAACTTCAGATCATGGCGCAAAAAAATTTGCCCGTATACCGCCCCGTATATGAAAAAAAAAAAGTTAGGTCAGAAGAGGAAATTTTAAACCTAAAAATTTTCGGGCGTAAAGTTATAATTTTTAACACAAAACCAAAATCATACCTATTTAAGTTGGGCATCATTTTAATTGTATGGACCTACAGAAGATATGGTGTCATTTTTACCGAAAAAGCCACTGCATAGAAACCAAAGCCCCCAAAAGTTACAACATTACGTTTTAGTCTTCAATTTAGCCCCACAAATTTATATTTTTTTGTTTCGCCGTAGATTTTGTGGTAAAATGACTGATGTCATTACAAAGTAAAGTTGATGGCGCAAAAAACAAGCCCTCATATGGGTCTGTAGCTGGGAAAATTTAAAGCGTTATGATTTTTAGAAGGTGAGGAGGAAAAAAATAGTAGTGCAAGAAGGAAAAATCCTGTGGTCCTTAATGGGTTAAGCACTGTCATGACTTATAAGTACAGCCCACTATGTTAAGGTCCAGACGTCCACACTGTATATGTACGTCACGTGTCAACAAGGGGTTAAACCATTATTTCCCCCTTCAGTGGCAGATTACAAGAGGCCATACACATTAGATAGAAGTAGGGTGACAGCTGATTATCTATGACAACGTTTTAGTTCATGTCGGCTAGGGATCGACCGATATCGATTTTTTAGGGCCGATACCGATGCTCTGTGGAGGTTAGGGCCGATAGCCAATAACTTATACCAATATTCTGTTATAAGTTAACAGCGCAGGGAATTATCGGCAAGGTAATTGCCGATACAGTCCAAAATCGTGAATATCGGCCAAACCAATAATCGGTCGATCCTTAATGTCGGCCCATATGGTTGTTCACACGGCCCAGTCCTGACCAGTGATGAACTGAACTTTCTTAGAACATTCTTTACTGAGAGATCATTCATGGATGTTGTTTCACCTGAGAAAAGAGCATTTGGCTGAAACCATCCCTTTTATCAATTTTAGTGAGTATGGGCACCTTAGCCCCTCAGTTTTTTGCACTTTCGTTTTTTCCTCCTTCCCTTTTAAAAATCATAACCCTTTCAATTTTCCACCTAAAAATCCATATTATGGCTTATTTTTTGCGTCACGAATTCTACTTTGTAGTGACATTAGTCATTTTACTCAAAAATGCATGTAATTTTGGTGGCTTCCGTTTCTACGCAGTGCATATTTCGGTAAAAATTACACCTTATCTTTATTCAGTAGGTCCATACGGTTAAAATGATCCCCTACTTATATAGGTTTGATTTTGTCGCACTTCTGGAAAAAATCATAACTACATGCAGGAAAATTAATACGTTTAAAAATGTCATCTTCTGACCCCTATAACTTTTTTATTTTTCCACGTACAGGGCGGTATGAGGGCTCATTTCTTGCACCGTGATCTGAAGTTTTTATCGGTATGATTTTTGTTTTGATCGGACTTTTTGATCACTTTTTAATAGTATAAAAAGTGACCAAAAATGCATTTTTTTTTGCGCGTACGCCATTGACCGTACGGTTTAATTAATGATATATTTTTATAGCTCGGACATTTACGCACGCGGCGATACCACATATGTTTATTTTTTTAGACTTTTTTTATGGGAAAAGGGGGGCGATTCAAACTTTTATTAGGGAAGGGGTTAAATGACCTTTATTAACACTTTTTTTTGCAGTGTTATAGGTCCCATAGGGACCTATAACACTGCGCACACTGATCTCTTATACTGATCATTGTTATCCCATAGGGACCTATAACACTGCACACACTGATCTCCTATGCTGATCACTGGCGTGTATTAACACGCCTGTGATCAGTGTTATCGGCGCTTGACTGCTCCTGCCTGGATCTCAGGCACGGAGCAGTCATTCGCCGATCAGACACCGAGGAGGCAGGTAAGGGCCCTCCCGGTGTCCTTTAAGCTGTTCGGGACGCCGCGATTTCACCGCGGCGGTCCCGAACAGTCCGACTGAGCAGCAGGGTCACTTTCACTTTAGAAGCTGCGGTCAGCTTTGACCGCCGCTTCTAAAGGGTTAGTACCGCACATCGCCGCGATCGGCGATGTGTGGTATTAGTCGCGGGTCCCGGCCGTTGATGAGTGCCGGGACCGACGCCATATGATGCGGGATCGCGGAGCCATCCCGCCTCATATCGCGGGAGCCGGCGCAGAACGTAAATGTACGTCCTCGTCGTTAAGGGGTTAAAGAGTACCTGTCACCAAACAAAACTTTTAACCCCTTAAGGACTCAGGGTTTTTCTGTTTTTGCACTTTAGTTTTTTTTGTGCCACCAATTTACTTTGTAATGACAACAGTCATGCTAGCTAAAAATCTACAGCAAGATAAAGAAAAATAATAATTGTACAGAAAAAAAACACCATTTTGTAACTTTTGGGGACTTCTGTTTCTACGCAGTAAATTTTTCAGTAAAAATGACACCTTCTCTATTCCGTAGGTCCATACGATTACAATGATACCCTACTTACATAGGTTTGATTTTGTCGTACTTCTGGAAAAAATCATAACTACATGCACGAAAATACATTTAAAATTCTCATCTTCTGACCCCTAGAACTTTTTTATTATTCCGCATAAGGGGCGGTATGAGGGCTCATTTTTTGCGCTGTGATCTGAAGTTTTTAGTGGTACCATTTCTGTATTGATCTGACTTTTTGATCGATTTTTATTCTTTTTTTTGCAATGTTATAGCTCCCATAGGCTATAACACTGCACACACTGATCATTGTTATCCCATAGGCTATAACACTGCACACACTGATCATTGTAATCCCATAGGAGACCATAACACTGCACACACTGATCTTTTATACTGATCATTGTTATCCCATAGGATAACATTGATCAATGATTCTGCCGCTTGACTGCTCACGCCTGGATCTCAGGCACAGAGCAGTCATTCGGTGATCGGACACGTAGGAGGCAGGTAGGAGCCCTCCTTGTGTGTTCCAGCTGTTCGGGACACCGCGATTTCGCCGCGGCAATCCCAAACAGCCGGCTGAGCTAGCCGGGAGCAGTTTACTGTCACTTTAGAGGCGGCAATCAACTTTGAACGCTGCGTCTAAAGGGTTAATAGTGCGCGGCACCGCCATCAGTGCCGTGTGCTATTAGCCACGGGTCCCGGCTGTTGGCCCCGCGTTATAGAAAGGGTGCAGACTTAGGGCGTACCTGTATGCCCTGAGTCCTTAAGTGGTTAATATATTGTTCTTTATGAAATTATAAGATTTGCTATTTACTTGCTGTTAAAATTCTCAACCTTCATGTTTTCAATGAGATTGAAAAAAATTGCCACTAGGTCACAAGTCAAACAGTTAATTTGGTTTCCTCCCAGCTTGGTAGGAGACCAAACTCAGGAAGTGCGTGTGGGACATGGTGGGGAACAGCTTTTGCAGGCTTCAGTGATGTTGGGGAACGCCCACTTTCTCCTATGGGGAGCTCACACAATGTGAGCAAGGGGAAACTTATGATACACAGCTTTTTAAAGCTCCGAAACATTTTTGAAAGGGCAGGAGGGGTGTTCGGAGTGGTTAGGGAATATAATCTGAGTTAGATTAGAAAATATGGTTTGATGACCGGTTCTCTTTAAGGGGATGCAGTAGATAATAGTGATACATTGGCAAAATGTTTTACCATCTTCAAATGGAGTGGGACTATAGAGAACATAAGACTCAGAGCCTGGGAAAGAAGGGCATCCTGCTAATATCAGCCAATAGGGGATGTTACAGTGAGGATCATGCTACCTTTAATACGCTCTCTGGGTAGCCATTTTTCTGTAAGATCCCTATTATTAAAGGAGTAGTGCAGTGAAAAATCACTTATCTCCTACCCCAAGTTATAGATCACTGGGGTCTGATCGCTGGGACCCCCCCCCACCCCCCCACAATCTCCTGAAAGGGGCCCCTGCAGTCTGCAGGAAGCGGCCATTCCAACCCCTGCATGAAGCCGCAGCTAACACGACCCCTCCATGTATCTCTATGGGATGCATGGAGGGGGCGTGTTGGCCGCTGCTCCGTGTGGGGGTCGACATGCCCACTTCAAGCAGACTTCCAAGGCCCGTTCAGGAGATCGCGGGGGGCCAGCAGTCAGACCCCTCGTGATCTATAACTTATCCTGTGTCTTTTGGATAGGGGATAAGTTATCTTTTAATATACTACTCCTTTAACATGTAAATGGGGTTGTTCAGTGCACCTGGGGAGTTTACTGTTCCCGGATACAGCCACCCGCTCCTCATGAATACTGTTCTGCCCCTTTGTATTGATGTAACTAAAACCACCCCTTTAAAGGGGTTGTCCAGAAACTGATTTGCATTTAGGCCAGACCAACTTTCTAATTAGCCACCCCCTCTTATCAAGTGAAGTGCATAAGTGTCTTGTCCACATTAAAAAGTTTTGAGCCTTTTCACAGCACAAATTGTGTAGCGCACAACTCTCCAATTAATTTCACATATAAACATTTCTTGCCAATAAATAGAACTCCAGCAATACTGCACATGACAAATAAAAACGCAAACTTCATATTAGAAACACGGCCATGTGAACAGCTACTTGACTTCTGTATAGCCATTAGCCACTGTGAATAACGCCCAATGAAGTTTGCGTTCTGACAATCTGTAGGCCGAGCTCTGCTGTGACGTGTATTACGATACTTTCCACCCTTATCAATGTAGTATCTAGTGGATGTTTACCGCCTGATGTCAACATAAGACATTATATGATACTTGTGACCTCATATGCCAAAAAATTGTGTCTTAAAAAAGGTACGAGCAAAAAGTTATTTTTCTATAAAGATGCCCAGAGTGCCTGCTTTATATAATTTTTAAAAAAATGTATTAAAAATGTATTAAAAATTAATATAATATATATATATATATATATATATATATATATATATATATATATATATATATATATATATATATATAATATATATATATATATATATATATATATATATTATATATAATATATATATATATATATATATTATATATAATATATATATATATATAATATATATATATATATATATATATATATATATTAATATAAATATAATATATTATAATATAATATAATATAATATAATATAATATATATATATATAATCACAGCACCGACAGGTCGAGGATCTTCATAAACTGGTTTCTTTATTCACCCCAAAATAAATATAAAAAAAAAATTATATATATAATTTTTTTTTTAATATTTATTTTGGGGTGAATAAAGAAACCAGTTTATGAAGATCCTCGACCTGTCGGTGCTGTGATTATATATATATATATATATAATTAAAGGGGTACTCCGCCCCTAGACATCTTATGCTCTATCGAAGGATAGGGGATAAGATGTCAGATCGCCAGGGTCCCGCTGCTGGGACGCCCCCTCCCATAGACTTGCATTGAGGGGCGGGGTGTGACGTCACACGGGGGCGGAGTTGTGATGTCACGATCTACCGTCCCGGTGGTCGAGATGGACTCAGCCTGAGGACCTCCAGCGGTTTCGGAAGCCGCTACAGGTGGGTGCTGCATGGTAGATCCAGTGGGTCCCCAGCAGCAGGACCCCAGCAATCTGACATCTTATCCCCGATCCTTTGGATAGGGGCGGAGTACTCCTTTAACCTCCTTTGCTCCCCCCAGTATCTCTGCTCCTGGGTATCTTTATATAAAAATAAACTTTCACTGGAGTATCCCTTTAAAAGTTTTGATTAGTTGGAGATGAAGTCCGAGTGTTCAGACCCCAATCAATCAGTAGAAGGTTGGGGTAAGTGTGAGCGCGTTCTCACCCAGCTGTGTCAATCATGGAACCTGGACAGACTTCTAATGTCCGTCTCGCTTAGAAAGAGCGGGGAGAAAACACGCTAAGCTTACACTTATCCCTTATTGCTCTACTGATCATTCAGGGTCTGAACATAGACTGATGAAAACAGTTAAAATATCAAATTATTTTTTTTTTATAATGACAGGTACACTTAAAGGGTGTCTGATCGTGGCGCTCTAGCTCTCTTCACACACTGAGCGGGGGGGGTCAGCACGCACTCTCCATTCATCTCTATGGGAGAGCCAGGGATACCCGAGTACAACGCTCATGTATCTCCGACTCCCTCTCAGATGGCGTAAGCCGTCCCCAGCTCAGTGCACAAGGAGAGCTAGAGCACTGGATAGGGGATACATTGCCATCCACTGCTGTAACCCTTTAACATTCTTTTGGCTCATTTTAGGAACTTTTATATTTGAGAACAGCCATTATATCTATATATCTCAGCATCTCTACTACTGTAGGGTTAAATAGCTTACCTGCAGAGAATTAGACTCTTTACTGGGTAGAATCCTGTGAATCCTGTAGGCAATCAATAAAAAATATCTTTATGACTGCAACAAAAAATAAAATTAAAGCAAAAACATGAAAATCGCAAATAAAAGACACAATGCGACGGATAATGCATTAGGTAAATCCATCAAACAATCTGCCTGTACTGGCAACACTCAGCGAAATAAGGGGCCAATATAAGACGGAATTCAGGAGGAATACGGACATTGGTAGAATCATATATATTTACCAGCACAATTTAAAAATGCAGTTTTCTAGATAAACATAACAGACATAAAATATTTACTAAAATTGTCTAAAAAATGCATTACTACTAGTCACATTTGAGCTTAAATTGTTACTAAAGAGAAACCGACAATATACTGAGTTATTGTGCGGGTGAACTGCTTTAAAATGATGGGTCACTCGCATAAAACCGTTCGGGAGGTGCAGAGTTATGTTAATAAATATCTTTATTCCTAATGTGTCCAAACGCGTTGGAGGTGGTGTGCCGGCTGGCCGAGCTCGCCTGTCTAATCATCTACATTCCACCTGCGGCACGACCCGGCTTTATTATTCAACATTTTTTATTCACATCACTAGGACGTGTGAAAGCTGGCGGGGGGGGGGGGGGGTGCCAAATCCTCGCTACACCTGGTCGGGTGTAGCAAGGTTTCGGCGCCTGCGTCCTGCACACCTTCCCTCCTCCGACTCTCACGTCCTAGTGATCTGAGGAAACCATTTCAATAATGAAGCCGGGGACAGACTGTGGGCAGAATATGTTTTAGGCAGAAATGATTTACTCTATACTGCGGGGATCAAGTCCCCAAAGCTTCCCCCTACAGAAAACACCGGAAACAATAACAAAGCTCACACCGGCTACCAGGATGGCAACAGAGGCCAGAGAACTCAATTTCCTGTGCAGGAAAACCTTCCAATACTAGATGCATCATTCACATTTAGGACCTTGCATTTCATTAATACAGGATTAGGACACAACCTCTGGGGAAGAGCCAACTAAAACAGCACAAGGGAAAAAATAACTAAGGCGCTTATCTAGAAAGGAGAGATCCATCCAATGGTCGGCCATCCCCACATGACTACGTAATGCAAACAAATGCTCAAATAGCCAAGTAAACGCTTCCAGAAACCACAGAAAGCTGCCACTTTGCAAACCATAGAGTCACATAAATTGGAGAATTATTTCTGAAGTTGCTGAAGTCCACATATTTGGGGTAGAAAACAACATTACCCTGATGCTGCTCAATAAGGACTATTATTCAAAGGACTATTGCGCCCCTCGAGTACTGCCATGTGTCTTAATATACAATTTTTAGACACATGCAATTTCATACGATACGTTTCAACAATATATTTAAAAAAAAAAATCATAATGTGAACGCGACCTTAGAGAGATGAAACAAGGAAAGGATCTCTCACCCGTCCTATTCACAATGACATAGGGCTCCAAACACTAAAAAATAAGAGGCAAAGAGTACAAAACGAACTTTAGGGACAAAAGTGGTTTCCCACAACAAAGAAAGTGAACAAGTTTGGTCAGATCATCACCAACCCAAGTATCCACCTAAAACTGGCCAAATAGGAATAGAAAAGAACACACAAACTGCTCCACAGCGAATCGTGGACACGTAAGATTCACATAAAACTGATCTCCAAGTGTTAACACAAGTTACAAATACATTTGTTGCTCACTTTTCCACAGTTTAGCATTAATGTCTGTAAAAATTAGAAACCATTAAGATTCAAAAAAGTGTTTTTTCCAGACATCCAATATGTAAACAACGCAGCAAATACAGCAACCGCAGATCTGATTTGTCCACCACCCACTTCTTAAGCAAAGGGCAGTAAAACTGTAGTTTCTAGATACAAATTCTGTGCAAAAATAAAGAACAAAATTACCAATTTCTATATGAACTACCGGATGGCAGCACAAACCATAAACCAAGAACGAGGAGATTGTCTAGGCAACGACAAACAAACGATACATAAAAATATTGTATTTAAACAGAAAACATCACCTGTAAGACCTGAGTATGTATATAAACAGATAAAATAGTGAATATACAATAGCGGCTTCATCTACTAAACCAGGCGCAAAAACCTTACAGAAAGTGAAAAGTCATTGTTAATGCGCTAAACCCCATAAACAGATGTATGTGAACAAAGGAATCCCAAAACCAGACGAAATGTCAAATGCACTTTGGCAGGACATGAGCCTGAACAAAATACATCGTGAGCAAAATTCATCAACAAAGCAAAAGTCGAAAAGAAACAATTTCCTCCTTACTCCGGGGCTCCAACAAAATGTTCACAATGCTCGGAGCCCTTAACGTATCGGCCAAGCCCCTCGTAACGTCCCACCACGCCCCCTCCCATAGACATGAATGGAGGGGGTGTGTCATGACATCACAAGGGGGCGTGGCCAATGTTACAATATATGTACGGTAGACACGTTGTCCACTGCATCAACTCAAGCGGCTTTTTAAGCACAAGCTGCACATTGGTATCACACGTTACAGTGTATCCATTACTCCGGTATCTTCACATGGTAACACATAGGGGGCCCCGTACATTTATGGGCCACGATTTCTGGACATGGTCCTCTCCGCTGTTCTGTAACCATTCTAACATGTAGATTTGCTGCGCTGCAGAGGATACTAGATGCTATGAAAATATTAACATGATACTTTGTTATAGGACTCGTCACATATTGTAACCTTTCTAGAGACCCAAAGAATCCAATTTAAGGGCTCTGCAAAACAATCTGCACTAAAAATATCTATATATATATATATATACACACAAACACGTCTACAGATCCCAGACAGAGTGTCGTGACTATTTTGGCCATGTGGAAGATGGCTGTCCTTCTGCTCCTCACATACACATGGAAGATGGCTGTCCTTCTGCTCCTCACATACACATGGAAG
This sequence comes from Hyla sarda, assembly GCF_029499605.1. Lineage (NCBI taxonomy): Eukaryota > Metazoa > Chordata > Amphibia > Anura > Hylidae > Hyla > Hyla sarda. Next base: position 5,538,891 of record NC_079200.1, read on the forward strand.
ATGGCTGTCCTTCTGCTCCTCATACACAAATTAAAGATGGCTGCCCTTCTGCTCCTCATACACAAATTAAAGATGGCTGCCCTTCTGCTCCTCATACACAAATTAAAGATGGCTGCCCTTCTGCTAGACAATTCTGAGGGCAGTATGGGGGAAATTTATCAAAACCTGTGCAGAAGAGTTGCCCATAGCAACCAATCAGATCGCTTCTTTCATTATTAAAAAGGCCTCTGAATAATGAAAGAAGAGATCTGATTGGTTGCTATGGGCAACTGGTCAACTTTTCCTCTGCCCAGGTTTTGATAAATCTCCCATTATAAGTCCCTGTTCACACAATTCCACTGCACGCGGTGGAATTTCTGTGGCGGATGCCAATGGCATCAATGGGTCTGAGCAAAATCATCTAATCTGCATTGTTTACGGCTTCCCACTGAAGTCAATGATAGAAAAATCAGCGTGGATTAGTTCCGTGTGAACTTCTCTTGGGTTAGGGTTCACACTACGGAATTTCTTGGGTGGAACTTCATTCAACGATTTTACACTCGGAAATTCCGCCACTGAAATTGCACCGCCGAAAAAAGAATGATCTTGCCAGTAGACGGCAATGTATTTGTTCGACCGGAGATGCCGCAGTGTGAACCTACCCTTACAGGCTGATACTGCCCTCATTCACACGACCGAATCCGGCAGAAACCTGAATTCCGGACTCCACAGAAAGAACGACAAAAGAACAACGTCCATTCTTTCTGTGGAATCTGCTCAGAAATGCATTTCCGTCTCCATGGAGACAGCGCACATCTGGCTGAAATTCCGCCATGTGAACAGGTGCAGCCTGCACGCAGCGGCCAATTGCCACACAAAACGTTACAGCGGAATGGCGCAGTGATGGGCCGCTGTGAGTGGCTGCAAACGTTTCCTCATTTCTTTAAACCCTTGTGATAGATTGTGCGACTTTGTACTAATGTTGCCCATAGTTGGTTTTGTTGCAAAATTACAACTCCCAGCATGCCCAGACAGATTTCGGTTGTTTACCTGAAGCCATGCTGGGTGCAGTGGTTCTTCCAACCAGGGGCTCACCAGACGTTGAACCATTAAACTTCACAGTATAGCATCGGTACATGCTGGGAGTTGTAGTTTACACTAATCGGATTACCGGTTAAGAGAACTACAACCCACAGCACACTGGGAGTTGTAGTCCTAACCAAAGACCCTTTAGCTACTGCAAAACTACAACTCAGCCGACAATAGTAAAGCACACTGGGAGTTGTAGTTCATCAACAGCTGGTAAGGAGAACTACAACTGACAGCATGGCATCAGGGCACACTGGGAGTTGTAGTTCATCAACAGCTGGTAAGGAGAACTACAACTGACAGCATGGCATCAGGGCACACTGGGAGTTGCAGTGCAAAGGTTATCGGCTCTAAAATATCTATATCGGTCGATCCCCAATATATAGTAAAATAGTAAGCGCTGCTGAGGTGTTGAAATAGTGGATTCGTGGTGCGTACCTGACCGTGTATTTGTATAGAAGGGGGAAAATAATTGCGCACTGTCCATTGCTTTTTATTGTGTCAATAAAATCTGCTTGATACATAAATATCGGACTGATGCCTGAAAGTGATCGAGAGCAAAGATTTTATTTCCTGCTATACAAATTGACTACAGCATGGGGTACGCACCCCTAATATACTATTTCATCAACACCCGAGCGGCGCTTACTATTGTACTGTATATATTTTTAGAACATTAGCGCAACAGACGGGACGTGTGCTTTCAGTATAGCTGCAGCGAGGGACATCATTGTTCCATTTGACACTAGCGCTTGTGGCAATCTGATATATTGAAATAAATAAAGTTTCACTTGTTTGATTGAAGTTCCAAGAAAAAAAAAACTGCAAAGTCAAAAAACCTTATGGTGCAAACCGGATGGAACCGTACGCACACACAGTTCTGTAAGGTTCCCACTGACTCCTATATAAAAAAAAACACATATGGTTTAATATGGTTTTTCACCCGGACTAAAATCCGTGTCAGGCTGCGGTTTTAGGTACAGGAGAAAAAAAAAAAAGGACAAATCTGTTCAAGACGCAGAACGGATGCACGGTTTGGCATCTGGTTGTCAATACGGTTCCGTGCGGTTTTCACATTGAAAACGTATAAGGGAACTGTACTGCAAAAATGTGGTGTGAATGCAGCCTAACCCAGTGTTTCCCAACCAAGGTGCCTCCAGCTGTTGTAAAGCTACAACACCAAGCATGCTGGGAGTTGTAGTTTTGCAACTGCTGGAGGCACCCCTGGTTGGGAAACACTGACCTACACTATATACTACTATACAGTCCAACATTCTAGGAGTTGTAGTTTTGCAACAGCTGGAGGCGCTCCTGGTTGGGAAACACTGACCTATACTATATAATCCAACATGCTGGGAGTTGTAGTTTTGTAACAGCTGGAGGCTCCCCTGGTTAGGAAACACTGACCAATACTATATAGTCCAACATGCTGGGAGTTGTAGTTTTGTAACAGCTGAAGGCTCACTGGTTAGGAAACACTGACCAATACTATATACTCCAGGCTTAGGCAACCTTCAGCACTGCAGATGTTTTGGACTACATCTCCCATGATGCTCATACAGCCAAATTGCTGCAAAAGCATCATGGGAAATGTAGTCCAAAACATCTGCAGTGCTGAAGGTTGCCTAAGCCTGATCTAGTCCAACATGCTGGGAGTTGTAGTTTAGCAACAGCTGGAGGCACCCCTCGTTGGGAAACACCAATCTAACCAATGGCCCTTCAGCTGCTGTGTAGATAACATAAAGCATGCTGGGAGTTGTAGTTCTCCGCCAGCTGAAGATTAGACCCGAACTTTCAGCAAAATAAACTTTACCAGAACGATCCTGACGACAAAACAGCGAAGTGTGAACAATGTCAGAACTACAACCCCCAGCATGTCCTGACATCCCTCACGGCGGGGGTGGCGGTTTTGTAGCCGCAGGTCGGTTATGAACAGCGCTCTATGAGGAAAACACCAATTACCATTCCCACCTCACGGGTGACAGTCCACACAGCGCGGTACCGCACGACATTTATGGACAATACCCGGCCCCTCCCGCCCCTCACACGGCGCCTCCTGACGTCTCTTACCACAGAAAGATCTTTGTATGAAAAATACAAAAAATAAAGGGGAAAACCCCCTGAGAGGTGACGGGCCAGGCCGGGGCTCCCCCGCTCGTCTCCTCCTCCTCCTATGGCCGCCGACGGCCCCGCGCTGAGACACGTTATTACCGACCGCGGCTCACGCACAAAATGGCGCCCGGACGGGGCTGTGACGTCACGCGCGCGAGCACGGCCTCGATTTCGGCTCGTGTAGGGGGCGGGAGGAGAGGGAGGGGAGGAGGAGCGTGATGACGTCGTGTTGTGAGACGCTACGTGAGAAAATTCACCCAGGCGTCTCGCCGTCACGTGACGGGCGTCACGTGGCTACGGCCTAAGGAAAAATAAATATATTTAAAAAATCTGTGTTTTATTATCATTTTAGCTTTTGCTCTTCTTTTTTGGCTTTGTGTTGAATGTTTTTTCCATCTTGTTTACGATTATTTTTGTGTTTTCTTTTTCTTTATGGTTCTCGCCCAATTGCGTAAAGAAAAAAATCTTTTTGCACAGGTCTGGACCAATATATCGGCAGCGTTGGATATCGGGAAGTTCATTAAAGGGGTAGTCCAGTGCTGAAAAACGTATCCACTCTCCTAAGGATAGGGTTTCAGATCGCGGAGGGGTCCGATCGCTGGGGCCCCCGCCATCTGTATGGGGCCCCGAATCACTGGCCAGATAGCGGGTGTCGACCACCGCACGAAGCTGACACGCCCCCTCAATTCATCGCTATGGCAGTGCTGGAGATTGCCCAAGACAGCGCTCCGCCTCTGCCATAGCAATGTATTGAGGGGGCGTGTCAGCTTCGTGCGGTGGTCGACACCCGCTATCTGGGCAGCGATCCGGGGCCCCAGCGTTCGGACCCCCAGCGATCTGAAACTCATCCCCTTTCCTTAGGATAGGGGATACTTTTTTTCAGCACTGGATATTTCCTTTAAAGGGGTACTCCGGCCCTGAGACATCTTATCCCCTATCTGCCGCTGGCGACCCCCGCAAATCTTGTATTCGCCACCCACCTGCTTGAGCTGCACACCGCGGTGCCAGCTCACTAACAGCCGGGTGGCGACCACGGGGCCGGAGTATCGTGAGATCAGAGAATCGTGACGTCACAACTCTGCGCCCGTGTGATGTAACCCCGCTCCCCCCCTGCCGGAGAATCGTGACGTCACGACTCCACTCTCGTGTGATGTAACCCCCCCCCCCCCGCCGGAGAATCGTGATGTCGCGACTCCACTCTCGTGTGATGTAACCCCCCCCCGCCGGAGAATCGTGACGTCACAACTCTGCGCCCGTGTGATGTAACCCCGCTCCCCCCCTGCCGGAGAATCGTGACGTCACGACTCCACTCTCGGGTGTCGTCACCCCCCTCCCCCCCGCCATGCAAGTCTATGGGACCCCCGTGATCTTGCACGCGGCACCCCGTTTGTAATCAGTCCCTGGAGCATGTTCGCTCCGGGTCTGATTACCGGCGACCACAAGGCCGACGGCGTGTGACGTCACGCTCCGCCCCTCAATGCAAGCCTACGGGACGGGCCGTGATAACTGGGGTTGAAGACCACTGGATAGGAGGTAGTACTCACCCGTCACCGCTGCCCTGGATGTCGCTCCATCGCTGTCGCTGCGTCCCCGATGCTCCGGACGTCTTCTTCCCCGGGATCCTCGCTCTCTGTCGCCGCCATCACGTCACTACGCACGCCGCTCCTATTGGATGACGGGACGGCGTGCGCGACGACGTGATGACATCGAAGGAGAGCGCCGGCCATGCAGGGTATCCCGGCATGGAGCAGACACCAAGGAGGCAGGTAAGGTCCCTCCCGTTATACTGTAACCTGTTCGGGACGCCGCGATTTCACCGCAGCGGTCCCGAACAGCCCGACCGAGCGGCCGGATTAGTGTTATTTTCGCTTCAGACGCGGTAGTCAGCTTTGATCGCTGCGTCTGAAGGGTTAATACAGGGCATCACCACGATCGGTAATGTCCTGTATTAGCCGCTGGTCCCGGCCGTTGATGGCCGCAGGTATTCGCCGTATAAGACGCACCAACTCCCCCCCCCCCAGTTTTGGGGAAGAAAAAAGTGCGTCTTATACGGTGAAAAATATGGTAATGGGGAGATTTACTATCGTTGTCGATTATCCGCAGTACTTTAGACGAGAAAAGTTTTTGTCTGTGCAAGTTATCAAACGTCGCACAGCATTTGGTAAATCTTGCGAATGGAGATTATTGTCTATTCTACGCAACACTTTAGACGAGAAAAGTCTCATAAAAGTCTCATAAAAGTCTCATAGCCTGAGACAAATATATAAAAAGTTGCACGTTTATTATCACGGATCTCCCGCCACACAGAGAGTATATTATAAAGCGATCATCTCGTATGTCTTGTGAGGTGCCGGCTGGTTACACTTGATTTCGTTCTTAGGTTCTGATATAAATTTTACCTCCCCAAGCCATGTTTTTCTTAACCCCTTAAGGACACAGCGTTTTTTCCGTTTTTGCACTTTCATTTTTTTCCTCCTTACCTTTTAAAAATCATAACTCTTTCAATTTTGCACCTAAAATTCCATATGATTGCTTATTTTTTGCGCCACCAATTCTACTTTGCAGTGACATCAGTCATTTTACCAAAAAATCTACGGTGAAACGAAAAAAAAATGAGAACTAATTTTTTGCGCCATGATCTGAAGTTTTTAGCGATACCATTTTTGTATTGATCGAACTTTTTGATCGCTTTTTATACAATTTTTCATGATATAAAAAGTGACCAAAATACGCTATTTTGGACTTTGGAATTTTTTTTGCGCGTACGCCATTGACCGTGCTGTTAAATTAACTATATATTTTTATAGTTCGAACATTTACGCACACGGCGACACCACATATGTTTATTTTTATTTACTCAGGCGTTTTTTTTTTTTTAATGGGAAAAAAATTAGCCCTCTTACCGCCGCTTATACAGAAAATTTAAAAAAAAAGTTATAGGTCGTCAAAATTGGGTGATTTTAAACGCAATAACTTGGTTATAAAGTTTGAGATTTATTTATTTATTTATTTTTTTAAGTGGTACAATAATAGAAAAGAATGTAATCATGGGGATCATTTTAATCATATTGACCCACAGAATAAAGAAAACGTCATTTTTATTGTACAGTGTGAAAACAAAACCTTCCAAAATTTGCAAAACTGTGGATTTCTTTTCAATTTCAAGCAAGAAGAAAATTAGACTGCACTCACCAAAGGAAAGTTCAAACTTCTTTATTCGGCTTCAAACACGAATCTTCAAACGTGGGAACGGTGTCAGACAGGTATCATTGCAGAGACGCCGGGGATATCACCTCCACGCTGATATCCCCGGCATCTCTGCCATGATACCTGTCTGACACCGTTTCCACGTTTGAATATCGTGTTTGAAGCCGAATAAAGAAGTTTGAACTTTCCTTTGGTGAGTGCAGTCTAATTTTCTTCTTGCTTGGATTTCTACTGTATTTGGCTAAAGACGGAGCACCCCGTAAAGGTCATGGTTTGCTTCATTCATTCTTCACCTGTTGTATGTCCTAAGCCGTTACACAGCAGTGCCGGTTACTTTGCCTTTTCTTTGATTTCTTTTCAATTTCCCCACACAAATATATATTTATGGTATTTTATGGTAAAATGAGTGATGTCATTACAAAGGACAACTGGTCACGCAAGAAAACAAGCCCCATACTAGTCTGTGGATGGAAATATAAAATAATTATGATTTTTAGAAGGAGAGGAGGAAAAAAAGAAAATGCAAAAAATAAAATTGGCTGCGTCCTTAATGCCAAAATGAGCTGTGCTCTTAAGGGGTTAAATAGGATAGAACATTGCCGTTGTTGCTGTCTTCCTACTGTGGAGTGGACCCTCCGTCCAGAGAATATTCATTTGGATTGTCAGAGGTGATCGCAACGAGGTTTAACACCAAGGTGGAGGGGATCTGCTCCCAATAATGGGAGGACAACCGGCTGACGATAGACCCTCTGTCCATATCCTTGAGGTTCAGGCTGGACTATATCTTCCTTCCGAGGACATTGATGAAAATCAGGCAGGATCCGTAATAACCATAAATCCGTTCTGACCAAAGAGATCCTGGTTTACTAAGCTCATTCAGATGAGTTGAGGGCAATATTGGAGGAAACAAATTTGAAAATCATCTCATGGAAGTTGCTTTTCCTTCTAAGGTTGCATTCACACAATGTTTTTGAATGTGAAAACCGTATATATTGACTCTCCATTGAAAACCGTATACCAAATGACACATCGGGTTGCATCAATTTTGCGTCTTGTACGGTTTTGTCCATTTTTTTCTCGCGTACCCAAAACCGTAGCCTACCACTGTTTTTGGTCCGGGTGAAAACCCGTATTTTTTTATTTATTTTTTTTAACATGGGAGTCAATGGGAACCGTACAGAACTGTATGTGCGTACAGTTCCATCTGGTTTTCACCATACAATTTTTGACTTTGCACAGTTTTTTTCTTGGAATTTCAATCAAACAAGTGAAACTTTAGTCATAATGGAGTGAAGAGTTAAAAACATATTTTTTTTTCATAAAAAAACTGATGCAACAGGACATTATTTTTTGAACCATATACGGATTAAAATTTGTACACACGTTTTGATACAGTTTAGTCAAGTTTTGGGGAATCCGTTTTTGATCAGAAACCTGATGGGGGAACTGTATTGCAAAAACGTGATGTGAATGCAGCCTAACAGTGACTTCCGCCAAGAGGATCAGCGAGCTGCAAGCTTTTTCTGCTTACGTCTCTTACAGGTCAAGTCCTTTCGAGGTTTTTACTGACTTTCTTGCCAAAGGTTAATTCCACAACATCAACCAAGTGATATCCCTCCCTCCCTTTTTTTTTTTATAAATTCCAATCTAAATTTAGTAGGAGTCGGAGGATTGTTTTATCGACTCCGACTCCAGGTACCGAAAATTTCGTCCGACTCAGACTCCTCGACTCAACAGCACTGCGTCTAAACCCACTATAAATTGGTGGATTACAGACTAGCACTAGATCTAATTTGTAGCGCAGCTCTGAATCTACTTTCATCTCCCATTATGGGTTAGATGCCAGAATAGCAGAATTCTCGGCCTTGGGGCAGACTATACTACACTCCTCCAGGCATGACAGCCCTCCAATAGGGTCATCTTCTTGCTAATTTCCCATCTGTGCTGCTGGTAGGACATAAGGGAATCCTTCATTTCTAAAGAGAATTTGTTTTCCCTTACTCCTAACAGCAGCACACAAATATCCCACCCCTAGCTTGGTTCTTGTTATGACAGAGCAGGCTGGGGGTGATCTTTCCTTTATAGAGGGAATCTGATTATTGGTTTATCACTTTTATTCCACTATCCTACCATTTCACAGGGGTAAAGGGGTGACTTTAAAGGTGGCATGTTTGTTGACCCCCGTCAACAAACATGCCACCTTTAAAGTCACTTAAAGGGCTACTCCCATGCCCCATCCTTCTAAACATCCGGTTCAGGAGGCTTGGAGCAGCGGCCACGGTTGCGCCGTCACTTCACGTCCCCTCCATTGATGTCTATGGGAGGGGGCGTGACTGTCTTCACGTCCCCTCCCATAGACCTCAATGGAGGGGGCATAGAGTGATGGCACAACTGTGGCCGATGCTTCGAGCCTCCTGAACCGGATGTTCAGAAGGATGGGGCACGGGAGTACCCCTTTAAAGATTCTGTGGTCAGTATAATTTCCAAGTCTGTATGTCGGCTGGGATTTGTAGTTCAGCAACATCTGCAGGGACATAAAACAATCCATGTCACAGTGAACGTTGTCTGCTGTATATATTTTATTAGCTTATTCTCTCTTTTAATACACACAAAGTAGAACACAAATACAATCTAAGAAACTTTATTGATTTACAGTCTTCCCAATGCAAAGTATTACCACTCCTGTACAAACAGCCTGACATCTTTACAAACCTGAGCAAAAATAAGGCAACAAATAAGGATATATAGATGTATCCGCTGCATGGATGTCGTATATTACTGAGCCGGATAGGATCTAGAAACAATCCAACGAAAGACAAAACGTCATATAGACCCGTGTACACATATCGGCACATTACACAGTAAGTCTGGAGCACACAGCTGTGCGTTCCTTGTGCGTTTAGTGACTGTAATATGCAGAGTGTGAACACCGACCTTAAGTTCCATCTGCTGCAGAAGAGTCGTACATGCACCATAAGGCCACAGTCACCTATATGGTTAGTGTAATGGGAGCAGATCCCGGTGATGTGCCGGAGAATGTGTCAGCTGACTCAGCACTTTCCAGTCTACACCAGCTAAAAGCTATGTCACACCAGAAAACGGCTATATGAGGACATATCCCTACATCAACACATGCACGGCGTAAGCTACTGTATGGTGTAGGCCCCTTCAGAAGTGCACAATAATAATTGTAACTTTGTAGCTAAACTTAACATAGGCATTTCAACAAAATAATAGAAAAACTTAAAGCCAACCTTACATTGTGCATGCAGTCTAATCTGCAGGTATCAGGTTATAGAGCAGGAGGAGCTGAGCAGATTATATACACAATACAGTACAATCTGCAGGTAACATGTTATAGAGCAGGAGGAGCTGAGCAGATGATATATACAATACAGTACAATCTGCAGGTATAATGTTATAGAGCAGGAGGAGCTGAGCAGATGATATATACAGTACAGTATTATATATATCATTTGCTCAGCTCCTCCTGCTCTATAACATGTTACCTGCAGATTGAACTGTATTGTATATATCATCTGCTCAGCTCCTCCTGCTCTATAACATGATACCTGCATATTGTACTGTATTGTATATATTATCTGCTCAGCTCCTCCTGCTCTATAACATGTTACCTGCAGATTGTACTGTATTGTATATATCATCTGCTCAGCTCCTCCTGCTCTATAACATGATACCTGCAGATTGTACAGTATTGTATATATATCATCTGCTCAGCTCCTCCTGCTCTATAGCATGTTACCTGCAGATTGTACTGTATTGTATATATCATCTGCTCAGCTCCTCCTGCTCTATAACATGTTACCTACAGATTGTACTGTATTGTATATATCTTCTCAGCTCCTCCTGCTCTATAACATGTTACCTGCAGATTGTACTGTATTGTATATATCATCTGCTCAGCTCCTCCTGCTCTATAACATGTTACCTGTAGATTGTACTGTATTGTATATATCATCTGCTCAGCTCCTCCTGCTCTATAACATGTTACCTGCAGATTGTACTGTATTTTATATATCTTCTCAGCTCCTCCTGCTCTATAACATGTTACCTGCAGATTGTACTGTATTGTATATATCATCTGCTCAGCTCCTCCTGCTCTATAACATGTTACCTGTAGATTGTACTGTATTGTATATATCATCTGCTCAGCTCCTTCTGCTCTATAACATGATACCTGCAGATTATACTGTATTGTATATATCATCTGCTCAGCTCCTCCTGCTCTATAACATGATACCTGCAGATTGTACTGTATTGTATATATCATCTGCTTAGCTCCTCCTGCTCTATAACATGATACCTGCAGATTGTACTGCATGCACAATCCCTTTAAACATTGCTGTAAACTATTAACATTCTGAATTTATATATTTTCTACAGTTTTTAGTCACTGGCTCTCTCGATACGGAATGCAAAAATATTTGAAAAGCTTGATAATAGCAAAAAATACTGCCCTGGAACTAGGATGGCTATAAAGCATCTGGGGACTCTAGAATTATTAGCATTATTTTGTGCATATTTTTGCCTTTTATTACACATGGGGAAAAGAAGCATGAGAACCACATGTCCCCTGGGGTTATCCCACAACTATAAGGTCTCCCCTAACAATAAGATAAATTATAACTAGCTGATCCGTGGGGGTCTGACCGCTGATCACTAGAACAGAGGGGAATGTTTTTAGAAATATTCAACCCTGTGGACAATGAATGGAGGACTGACCGCTCCTTCCAGGGGACATTATCCCTCAGTTCTCACGATCAATGGGAGGGAGGGGGGTGGTCCCAGCAGTCGGACCCCCATTGATCAGCTAGATATTCTCTATTCTACCGATCAGGAATAACAATTGTGGGACAACCCCTTTTATGGGTCTACACGTTGGCTTCAATTCTTATAGCGGTTGTGCAGGATTACAAAAATATGGCCGCTCTTCTGCCTGGTATTGCAGCTCAACTCAATAAAAGTGAATGGGGCTGAGCTGCAATACCCACACACAACCTGTGGACAGGTGTGGCGCTGTTCTTGTTTTTGCGCCTTGCCATCCAAAATAAAAGGGTCGCAAGGGTACAAAACATACATAAAAGTAACAAGAACAGCATGCTCCACACTTTTATTTATTTTTTTTCCAAACCCTTAAAAATTGGTAAAATATAAAATATTGGCTCTTGTACGGCCGGGTTCACATGTAGTAGTGTGGTCAGTAGCTGTAGTCAAACGTGGGTCCAAAAACAAAGAAAAAAAAAAAAGGACAAATTCCAATCTATTTTCCCCTTGTGTTGGTTCCGTTCACAGTTTTAACTACAAATACAAACATATTAGGTGTGAACACGGCCTGAAGCTGCTCAAAATAAGTATTTCTGCGGCGCTCGTATCGATTCTGCAGCAGAGGATATTCCTGTACCTCAGTGTTTCCCAACCCAGGTGCCTCTGCCAATTGCAAAACTGTAACTCAAAGCATTCTGGGTGTTGTAGTTTTGCAGCATCTGGAGGGCCTTAATTTGGAGACCACTGCCACCAGCGAGAGTCAAACAGTATGACCCAAGTTGTCAACTACCAGCATGTCCGGATAGCCAAAAGCCAGTCTGCCTCTACACGCTGTTCCTGAAAGGTAAATCAAGTATTTTCTCTCATCGCAGAAGCCTTTGGCTGTCCGGGCAAACTGGGAGCTGTAGTTTTGCGACAGCTGGAGGGCCTCAATTAGGAGACCACTGCAACTAATGTGACTCAGTGTGACTTAAAGGGGTACTCCGGCCGTAAGACATCTTATCCCCTATCCAAAGGATAGGGGATAAGATGTCTCACCGCGGGGGTCCCGCTGCTGGGGACACCCGCAATCTTGCATTTGGCACCCACCTCTTTGGGCTGCACACCGCGCTGCCAGCTCACAAACTGCCGGGTGCTGACCACGGGGCCGAAGTATCGTGATGTCACGACTCCGTCCCGTGTGACGCCACGCCCCACACCCGCTATGCAAGTCTATGGGAGGGGGCGTACGCCCCCTCCCATAGACTTGCATAGCGGGGGCGGTGCGTGACATCACACGGGGGGCGGAGTCGTGATGTCACGATACTCCGGCCCCATGGCCACCACACCCCCTCCCATAGACTTGCATAGCGGGGGCGGGGCATCACACAGGGGCGGAGTCATGGCATCACGATACTCCGGGCCCGTGGTCGGCACCCAGCAGTCTGTGAGCTGGAAGCGCGGCTGCTCAAAGAGGTGGGTGCCAAATGCAAGATTGCGGGGGTCCCCAGCAGTCCTTTGAATAGGGGGATAAGATGTCTTAGGGCCGGAGTACCCTCTTAAGCAGTCAACAAATAACATGCTTGTACAGCAAAAAATAAAAAATAAAAACAACTGTGTGTGAGTTGTAGTTTTGCAATAGCAGGAGGCACACTTGTTCGGAAACACTACTACAGCTTAAAATAATTTACTTTTACAGAACACATGTGGGTGAGATATTGCGGGTGTAAGACTGCGGCAGGTGATGGCAGCCAAAGGGGTGTCCCATTGTAACAGAAGCCATTTTTAATTCTCTTTTAGGGGCCCGTACAGGTGATCAGTGCTGCGTCCACTTGATGCTCTTCAGATCGATCCCGTCTTGCACCATTTCCCACAGCGGGCTGTAAAACACAAAGTTATATAGTCACCAGGTAATATGTTCACCCTGAACCCTGCCGATCGGCTGTATGCTGGAGCTGTGGTGCCCACAATATACAGAGAACAGAGCTGGAAGCAGACAGCGCCGTACCTTGTGTAGTGGCCGTGATGCGTAACTGCAGCTCTGCTTCTCTGAAGTGAGTGGGGAGCTGGGCTGCAGTAATGCATGGGGCTGATGAAGTGGGGTGCCGGACCCCCCATTGATCAGATATCAACTCCACCTCAAATTTGTTATGATCTTAAAAGGGGTGCTCCGGGGAAAAAAATAAAAAAAGAAGCTCCAAAGCCACCAAACTACCTGGATATGTTCCCCGTAAATGATCCTGCGGCCTTCTCTGGCTGCCTGATATTCTTTTGCCATCCTGCATCATGAATACTACATTTCCCAGCAGCCATTGCAGCTCACCTCTCACTGCTGTTCAACTCCCTCTCTGAAAGCAGCCCCCACCCTCCTGCTCTGTGAGGAGAGAAATTCAGTGTCTGATTGGCTGAGGCTGCACACACCTCGTAGCTAAAGGAGCATGACTCATCAAGTCAGGGCAGAAACCACGTGGTCTGTCTCTCTCAGGAGGGTGGGGGCTGCTTTCAGAGAGGGACATGAACTGAGACAAAGTGGATGGCTGGATGATGTCATTCCCTCGCTTCATGCATGTAGATGACAACTAAAAGAGGAGAAACTGCTCTTTATAGCTAATGAATGATATTTAGACAATTAAGTAGGTTGGTGAGAGGGAAAGGATGGGCTATGGGTTTAGTTCCCTGGAGTACCCCTTTAAGGGAGAAAATGAGATCTCTGTCAGAAGACAGCACCAGTTTATGCTCTTTGACCCCTCCTCCCCATATATCTAAAAACAAAAGGGCTGTGGTAATTCTCCAAGAGTTGGGTCTTTATCTTGGCTAAGAGATTGGGGTCTCCGAACCTCAGGTCATACACATAAGATACAAACAGCTGCAACTCTCCAGATCCCGACTATACAGGTAAATATTTGGGAGACATGGGGAGGGGGGGGGGGGATAACAAAAGGATCGGGTAGTTAATCTAACAGTGGCTTCCTATATAAAGCAGACCTTGCAGGTGCTGACTGTATGAGGATGACGGCAATGGTGGTATTACTGAGTGATATTACATCATATACTCCACTGTGCAGACAATCCCTTCTTTATTTATAAATGAACAATAATAAAAAAAAAAACTATGCGTTTCAAAAAGTACCGCTGCCTTCTTCCTTAGTTCTATAAATAAGTTGTAAATGGAGAAGAGAAACTGTTCAGAACAGTGTTCCCCAAACAGGGAGCCTCCAATTGATGCAAAATTTTAACTCCCAGCATGTCCAGACAGCTAAAGGCCTGTTTGCCTCCTCCAGAGGATCCACACTGTCCCTGAAAGGTAAATCAAGGCTTCCCTCTCAGAGGGAATCCTTGATTTACCTTTCAGGGACAGTGTGGAGCCTCTGGAGGAGGCAAACAGGCTTTTGGCTGTCCAAGCATGCTGGAAGTTGTAGTTTAGCAACAACTGGAGGCTCTCTGGTTGGGAAACCACTGATTCAGAATATAAAAGCTGATCATGACGCCTGTACCTCATCTCCCGGAGCCGTTTCACCTCATGGATGCATTTCTGAACAGTATAGTCCACCTCTTCTTCTGTGGTAAATCGACCAATACCAAATCTTTTAAGAAACAAACACAAATTGGTAACAGATAATAGTAATAATCGTAATAACCTTCATGCTTGAGAATGGTTCCATGGAGGAACTGAAATGTTTTATCTTTTGACACGAAGTGGATACATTTTATACATTTTTGAGCAGCGCTATTGTACTCGTGTCTGTGTGTGTGTATGTATGTGTATATCTATATATATATATATATATATATATATATATATATATATATATATATATATCTATATATATATATATATATATATATATCTATATCTATATCTATCTATCTATATCTCTCTCTCTCTCTCTATCCATCCATCCATCTTCATTTATGTCCTTCCGTTCTGTCAGTGCCCCTACGACATGCACCATCCTTACACCCTATAATTAACTTCTAGGTGTGACTCACTTGACATCTATTCAATATATTATACGCGGCAATAAATCGTCCAAAAAAAAAAAAAAAAAAAACCTGATGGAGGAGTGCGCCAAATCTTCATCCGCTCCGATGGCTCTCAATACATAGGAAGGTTCCAGCGATGCGGATGTACAGGCACTGCAGATCAATGCACAAGGCTTTAATTACACCGCACATATACAGGATCGTTATACAAGGGCATAAACCCACTGCGGAGAAGGGGGCGTGTCCCTCCTTGTGCTGGCGGGAGGTGATTGGCGTGTGGTGGGAGGGGGCTTGTCCCTCCCTTGTGCTGGCGGGAGGTGATTGGCATGTGGTGGGAGGGGGCGTGTCCCTCCTTGTGGTGGCGGGAGGGGGCTGGGGTGTGGTGGGAGGGGGGGTGTTCCCCTTGTGATGTGGGAGGGGATATGTCCCCCCTTGTGATGGTGGGAGGGGGTGTGTCCCAATTGTGGTGGTGGGATGTGATTGGCGTGTGGTGGGAGGGGATGTGTCCCCCTTGTGGTGGTGGGAGGGGGTGTGTCCCCCTTGTGGTGGTGGGAGGTGATTGGTGTGTGGTGGGAGGGGGTGTGTCCCCCTTGTGGTGGTGGGAGGAGATTCCCATTTTTCAAATAAAATAACGTACACAAAAACAAACATTTGGTAACGTCGCATGCAGAAAGCTCTAAACTATTGAAATATAATGTTAATGAAACCGCACAGTGAGCGGCGTAAATGTAAGAAAAAATGCTCAAGTCCAGAATTGCATATTTTTGGTCACTTCATATACCAGAAAACCATAAAAAGCCATCACACATCAGCCACATTTTTTAAGAAGTAAAAAATAAAACAAAACCTTTAAGAATTGGGTATCAATGTAATCGTATGGACCTACAGAATACAAATGAAACCTAAAGGTGCACTGCATAGGAACAATGCCCACTAAAAGTTGCATAATGGTGGGAATTTTTTTAAATTTTGCCCCACAAATGTTTTTTTTCCTTCTATTCAACTAGTGATGGCCGCCATTAACCCCTCAGATGCCGTGATCAATACAGATCACAACATCTGCGGCAGTGCGATTGTTTGAATGGATGATAGCTGCCACGGGGATCCGATCATTCAACATGGCGGCCGGAGTTCCCCTTAACTTCTCCAACTGTCATCCCGGGGTCTTCTTCTCTGATCTGACATTGAGCATACCAAAGAAGAATATCGCCGATAATACTGATCAGTGCTATTCCTATGCATAGCACCATTCAGTATATGCCATCTAATGATTGCTATAAATAGTCCCCTACGGGAGACATAAAAAGTGTAAAAAAATAAACAAATAAAAAATAAAAAAAAGTAAAAAAAAAAAAAAGTTTTAAAAAAATGTGAAAGCCAATAAAAATGTAAATGCCCCCCCCCCATTTTATCCCAAAAAGCGTAAAAAAATTAAATTATAAACATATTTGATATCGCTACGTACGTAAATGTTGGAACTCAAAATATAATGTTCATGATCCCGAACGGCGAATGGTGTAAATATTATAAATACAAGTTATTTGGGAAAAAAAAGAAAAAAAATTGCTGCATTTTTGTCAAATCACATTCCAAATTTTTTTTCATAAATAGCGATGAAAAAGTTACATATAGTTACATTGCAGTTATAGAGGGGTTTACTCGCTTTAGCAGGCTCTCGGGAATTGCTATAATCTGGGACAAATATTTAAATGGCCACTGTCACCAACTTTTATTTTTGATTGTTGTATTACTTATGTACTACAACATCTCTAATATAGTTTAATATATTTTTTTTTTTTATTAACAGTGTGTATTTTACGTTTGAAAACCGTCCACTAAGGGTCACCCTCCTAGTGGCCGTCTGCAGGCTGGCGTGACGTCACGCCTGAATTCGGACTGATGCCGGCCGGGCATCGGTCCTAATTCATTCATCCTGCGCTCACTCACTGCCTGTCAATCAGAAGCGAGCGCTGAGAACAGAAGAAGCACTCATTGGCTCCCCTGCTCCCTGGCATCGCACGCCGGCCCCACCATCCCGTCGCTGCTGTCTTGCACTTACTTCTCACGCCGGCCCCTTAGCTGCACTGTCCTGGTATGTCTGGGGGGGGGGGGGGGGGATAGGAGCGGGTTGCGCAGCGGGGTTCGGGTAGCGCTGCGGCCATGTATTGTTTTTAACACCAGGGGCCTCCAGTTTTTTCCGCACTACAACTCCCAGCATGCCTTGACAGCCAATAGATGTCAGGGCAAGCTGGGAGTTGTAGTGGTGAAAAAGCTGGAGGCACCCTGTGTAGATGAACTAAGGGCGGAAGTGTCGGCCCCAGCAGGCATCAGTGACATCGTGCCTGCTAGGGAAGTCTGCCTGGTAGAGAGCACACTGCCAGGCAGACAAAACTGCATTTTTTATATAGTAAAAAAAAAAAAATTTAAGGCAGGGAGGGGGTTAGGGATAGATGGGAAATAGGCAGGGACAGAGAGGGAAAAAAGGGATGGTGGGAGCTACTCTTTAATGCCATTAGAAAGAACAATTTCCCATGTACAGGTGAATGATAATCTAATCATAGAATGTGCTTCTCAGATTAAGTATTTGGGTATAGAAATAACATCTTCCATTTCTGATTAGGAGTCATTAATATATAATACCATTGCTTAACCGCATTAAGTATAAAGGTGCTGCCTGGCGGAAACTTGGTCTCTCCCCGGTGGGAAGAATAAACCTTATTAAAATGATTGTAATGCCACAGTTACTGTATTTTTTATACAATTCCCCTATTTGGCTTACATTTGGATTTTTTCAGAGGATTAATACCCAATTTCGCGATTTGATTTGGAATGGGTGAAAACCTAAATTAAAACTAGAATATCTACAACTTCAAAAACAGGCGGGAGGTCTGGCTTTACCCAACCCATGGCTGTACTTTTTATCAGCACAGTCTCAGCATTTTAGGGGATGGGACAACTCCGACCTCCTTAATCCAGATACGACTATTATAGTAAGAGCCCTATCCTGTAATAACTTAATTATGGCTTTGGAGATAAATGTTTTTAAGAGGAAAAAGAACTCCTCTTTTCTAACTTTTAACCCCTTAAGGACCCAGCCAATTTTCACTGTAGGACACGGCCATTTTTTGCACATCTGACCACTGTCACTTTAATCATTAATAACTCTGATGCTTTTACCTTTCATTCTGATTCAGAGATTGTTTTTTCGTGACACATTCTACTTTGTGTTAGTGGTAAAATTTTGTTGGTACTTGCATCATTTCTTGGTGAAAAATGCAAAAGTTAGATGAAAAAATTGAAAATGTTGCATTCTTTTTTTTTACTTTGAAGCTCTCAGCTAATAAGGAAAATGAACATTCCAAATAAATTATATATTGATTCACATTTTGTCTACTTTATATCTGCATCATAAAGTTGACATGTTTTGACATCAGAGGACTTCAAAGTATAGCAGCAATTTTCCACACCACCACACCGGTGTTTGACTACTTTTCGTTAAAGTTGGACGTGTAAATGATTTAAAAAAAAAATTTCTTCACTAAAATGCTAGTTTTCCCTCAAATTTAACATTTTTACAAGGGATAATAGGACAAAATGCCCCCAAAAATTTGCAACCCCATCTCTTCTGAGTATGGAAATACCCCATGTGTGGGCGTCAAGTGCTTTGCTGGCGCACTACAATGCTCAGAAGAGGAGGAGCGCCATTGAGCTTTTGGAGACAGAATTTGGTTGGAATAGAAGTCGGGGGCCATGTGCATTTACAAAGCCCCCTGTGGTGCCAGAACAGTGGACCCCCCCCCCCCACATGTGACCCTATTTTGGAAACTACACCCCTCACAGAATTTAATAAGGGGTGCAGTGAGTATTTACACCCCACTGGCGTTTGACAGATCTTTGGAACAGTGGGCTGTGCAAATGAAAAATTAAATTTTTCATTTTCACGGACCACTGTTCCAAAAATCTGTCAGACACCTGTGGGGCGTAAATGCTCACTGTACCCCTTATTACATTACCTGAGGGGTGTAGTTTCCAAAATGGGGTCACATGTGGGGGGGGGGGGTCCATCGTTCTGGCTCTATGGGGGCTTTGTAAACACACGTGGCCTTCAATTCCGGACAAGTTTTCTCTTCAAAATCCCAATGGCGCTCCTTCTCTTCTGAGCATTGTAGTTCGCCCGCAGAACACTTTACATCCACATATGGGGTATGTTCTTACTCAGAAGAAATGGGATTACAATTTTTGGGGGGCTTTTTTTTCCCTATTTTTCCCTATTTTTTTCCCTACATTCTGTGAGGGGTGTAGTTTCCAAAATGGGGTCACATGTGGGCATTTATTTTTTTGTGTTTATGTCAGAACCGCTGTTAAATCAGCCATCGCTGTGCAAATCACCAATTTAGGCCTCAAATGTACATAGTGCGCTCTCACTCCTGAGCCTTGTTGTGCGTCCACAGAACATTTTACGCCCACATATGGGGTATTTCAGTACTCAGGAGAAATTGCGTTACAAATTTTGGGGGTCTTTTTCCTTTTAACACTTGTGAAAATAAAAAGTATGGGGCAACACCAGCATGTCAGTGTAAAAAAATAAAAATGTTTACACTAACAGGCTGGTGTAGCCCCCAACTTTTCCTTTTCATAAAAGGAGAAAAAGCCCCCCAAAATTTGTAGTGCAATTTGTCCATTTTAGGAACTGTCCAGAGCAGCATATGTTTGCTATGGGTATTTTCTCCTGCTCTGGACAGTTCCTAACATGGACAGGAGAGGTCAGCAGAGAGCACTGTGGTCATGACATCAGAGGAAATGCATTTCTTTTTGGGATTTCACTTTAGTATACAGCCCCTAAAAAGTACTGGAAGGATTAAGATTTTTTTAATAAAAGTGATTTACAAATCTGTTTAACTTTCTGGCACCAGTTGATAAAAAAAAAAAAGTTTTCCACAGGAGTACCCCTTTAAATACAGTCTATACTAAACTAGCTCTGGGCAGACTATTATATAATGCGAGAAAATTAATAGCACAATTCTGGAAGGATCCAGAATTACCAACCAAGATGCACTTTAGAAGATGAAGAAGGTTGTGGCATGAGAGAGAGCGATATACTTTAAAAGGGGATTAGCAGATACATTTATATTGATTTGGAATAATTGGAGAAATAGAAGGGGATGCCGGTTTTGAGTAATGTGTAATTTTTGTGTGTGTGGTTGCTTTTGGAAAACTTTAGGGCCATGTAATATACTGTTAGATCAATTAATTATTGGTTTAGGATTGTTGAAAATTGAAAGATGTGTTTTGTTTTGTCTTAAAGAAAAATACTCTGTTAAGTTATGAATTGATCAATAAAAGGTTAGAAAAAAAATAAATAAATAAATAAATAAAAGTTACATATATGCAAAAGTGGTACCAATAAAAAGTACTGATCAAGGCTCAAAAAATGAGCCCTCACACAGCCCCGTACACAGAAAAATATTAGAAAGTTATAGGTGGTCAAAATAGAGAGATTGTAAACATACTCATTTTGAAAGAAAACGTCATTTTTACCGTAAAGTATCTTCCCCCCACACAAATAATATTTTTTTGGTTGTTCCATACATTTTATGGTAAAATTGAGTGATGTCATTATGAAGGACAATTGGTCGCACAAAAAAACAAGCCCTCATATGGGTCTGTGGATAAAAATATTAAAGTTATGATTTTTAGAAGGAGAGGAGAAAAAAACGAAAATGCTAAAATAAATTGGCCTGGTCCTTAAAGGGGTACTCCGCTGCTCAACTAACTGTTCCAAATGGTGGAGCCGACGCCGGAAGCTCATGACATAATAGCCCCACCCCTTCGATGCAAGTCTATGGGAGGGGGCGTGAAGGCTGTCACACCCCCTCCCATAGACTTGCATTAAGGGGGCGGGGCTATTAAGTCATGAACTCCTGGCTCCAGCGTTTGGAACAGTTTGTTCCAAATGCTGAGCAGCGGAGTACCCCTTTAAGCAGCCTTGCTTCCATGTTGCACTGATCAGAGAGCGGCTCCCTTTTAGCTCAGTGTAATATTGGGTTATATGGATGCCGCCACGTAGCACCACATCTCCCAGAGCGGTCTCCTGCAGTTTTCCCCAGTAGTTTAGGCCTCAGCAGCGGAGACCATCTAGGATAACTAGTCCTGGGAAGTTATAATATATAGATATAGATATATATATATATATAGATATATATATAGATATATATATAGATATATATATAGATATATATATAGATATAATGTGTTGTGTCCTACCTTCCAGATGAAAGGGCGACATCCTTCAAAGCCATCAGCAAACTCTCCCCCTCCACATACGCAAAGGAAAGGTTTACACAGCCTGGAGAGGAAATACGTCTTGGTAAATCACAATTATTGTGCAGTGTTGTATATATAGAGGGTTTGTGTACATTGCAGGATTTCACTATTTACTATGGGGATTTACAACAATAAAAAAAACAACAACCCAGGAAGTTCTGACCATATTTTCACCCATATATTCGGGTAATTTTATTAGTGAAGCCACGCCCCCTTATTGAGGTTTTCTACCAATTGTGGTGTAGAGAACCAGTCAGGAACACAAAAATAAGGGATCCATCCCTCTCCGATCCATCCTTCTATCTCATATCTATCTATCTATCTATCTATCATATCTATCTATATAAATATCTATATATATTGGTATAGATAGAGAGACCTATACATTTACACCTTTAACAATAGTCAGATTCATATATTCATGTATATTAGTGGATAAAAATCTCTCTCGATCATATAAAGCAGAGATTTTAAGCCTTAAATGGGCGCAGTCACTAAAGAGAAAAAAAACAAACATAAAAAAAAAAAACTTTTTAAGTGTTGAAGACAAAAGTTCAGTTTGTTGGGGGTCTGAGTGTTATGGAGAGAAGAGCAATGTACTAAACACGTCCTCACCCGGCTCTGTGTCACATGACCGAGACAAACTATATACCTTTATACTACGGTCATCAGCCGCACATCCCTCCCCCGCACATTCTAGCGTCTAATCAAAACTTTTGACCCATCCCTTGAACGTGTCAAAAGTATTTTAAAGCGACAGGCACACTGTAAAGACACAGGAGCGGGCGCCATCACAGGGGGGTTTTGTCTTTTTACTTCGGTTTATATAACATTTTTGATGCATAACACGTATAGTCTTAAGTGTCTGTTACATAATAGGGGGGGGGGGGGAGAATCGAAGGGTTAAGCAATTGTTTGGCATTTTGCACCAAATTTAGTTAGTTTGGTTCACATCCATTCTGAAATAAATAACGCAGAAATGTTGTTTTGTTTGCACCCTGCACGCCAGTCTGGAAATAGGGGCGTGGTCTATGTCTGTTCGTGTATTCTGAACCCTATTTTCACAGCTTCTTTGTCACTTTTTGGTATAGAATTACAATGAAAAAGTACAAGTGGTCTACATGGCGCTAAATTACAACAAAACAACTGGGTTACATTTTTCTTGTTTTGAAGATGTATAAGTTAAAAGAAATATAGTCAAAATAATAGCTTATACCTCTAGGACCTCACCAACCTTGGTGCATAATGATGGGGGTGGAAATAAATGTAAATATAACAGCGTTACTCATATAAAACATTTTCATTAGATATAAATAAAATATATATTATGAACAAATTTACACATTTAATTGGCACTGTTAGATGATAATCCCACTGGGCCCTATCAAAAAATTATTAAAATGAATATTAAGATGGATAAAGCCCAATAATCTAGTATTCCAGTGTGTATGAAGAAAAAGTCCGTTAATCCGCAAACGAAAACAAGGCCGTTATGTAACAGAGTAAGTCACTGAGAAAACAGTCGATCTCCAGATAAAGTATACAAATGGTGTTAAACTATTTCTCATCACTGCTTCTGGCGGCTCGATGATCCTTTATTGTGTATCACAGTCCCGTACTCCTCTCGTGCTCCGATGGCAGGGGGGCGCAGAGTGATGGTCCGTGCTGTAAGCTCCGATGGCAGGGGGGCGCAGAGTGATGGTCCGCACCGCAAGCTCCGATGGCAGGGGGGCGCAGAGTGATGGTCCGTGCTGTAAGCTCCGATGGCAGGGGGGCGCAGAGTGATGGTCCGTGCTGTAAGCTCCGATGGCAGGGGGGGCGCAGAGTGATGGTCCGTGCTGTAAGCTCCGATGGCAGGGGGGCGCAGAGTGATGGTCCGTGCTGTAAGCTCCGATGGCAGGGGGGCGCAGAGTGATGGTCCGTGCTGTAAGCTCCGATGGCAGGGGGGCGCAGAGTGATGGTCCGTGCCGCAAGCTCCGATGGCAGGGGGGCGCAGAGTGATGGTCCGTGCCGCAAGCCCCGATGGCAGGGGGGCGCAGAGTGATGGTCCATGCCGCAAGCTCCGATGGCAGGGGGGCACAGAGTGATGGTCCGTGCTGTAAGCTCTGATGGCAGGGGGGCGCAGAGTGATGGTTCGTGCCGCAAGCTCCGATGGCAGGGGGGCGCAGAGTGATGGTCCATGCCGCAAGCTCCGATGGCAGGGGGGCACAGAGTGATGGTCCGTGCCGCAAGCTCCGATGGCAGGGGGGCGCAGAGTGATGGTCCGTGCCGCAAGCGCAGAGTGATGGTCCGTGCCGCAAGCCCCGATGGCAGGGGGGCACAGAGTGATGGTTCGTGCCGCAAGCTCCGATGGCAGGGGGGCACAGAGTGATGGTCCGTGCCGCAAGCTCCGATGGCAGGGGGGCACAGAGTGATGGTCCGTGCCGCAAGCTCCGATGGCAGGGGGGCGCAGAGTGATGGTCCGTGCCGCAAGCTCCGATGGCAGGGGGGCGCAGAGTGATGGTCCGTGCCGCAAGCTCCGATGGCAGGGGGGCGCAGAGTGATGGTCCGTGCTGTAAGCTCCGATGGCAGGGGGGCGCAGAGTGATGGTCCGTGCCGCAAGCTCCGATGGCAGGGGGGCGCAGAGTGATGGTCCGTGCCACAAGCTCCGATGGCAGGGGGGTGCAGAGTGATGGTCCGTGCCGCAGGCTCCGATGGCAGGGGGGCACAGAGTGATGGTCCGTGCCACAAGCTCCGATGGCAGGGGGGCGCAGAGTGATGGTCCGTGCAGTAAGCTCCGATGGCAGGGGGGCGCAGAGTGATGGTCCGTGCTGCAAGCTCCGATGGCAGGGGGGCGCAGAGTGATGGTCCGTGCTGTAAGCTGCACTTGCTCACCAGCTGTCTCTTGATGGTATTAATCTGACACTCCGGCAAGAGTGTCGGTCAGCACGGGAGTGTGAGTAAAACTAGCAGCAGTGAACAATCCGGGGATAGCGTCCCACGTGGAAGCTTTAGCTGCGGGAGATGAGGTGAGGAGATGAGGAGATCACATGTCCCGCAGCTAAAGCTTCCACGTGGGACGCTATCCCCGGATTGTTCACTGCTGCTAGTTTTACTCACACTCCCGTGCTGACCGACACTCTTGCCGGAGTGTCAGATTAATACCATCAAGAGACAGCTGGTGAGCAAGTGCAGCTTACAGCACGGACCATCACTCTGTGCCCCCCTGCCATCGGAGCTTGCAGCACGGACCATCACTCTGCGCCCCCCTGCCATCGGAGCTTACAGCACAGACCATCACTCTGCGCCCCCCTGCCATCGGAGCTTACAGCACGGACCATCACTCTGCGCCCCCCTGCCATCGGAGCTTACAGCACGGACCATCACTCTGCGCCCCCCTGCCATCGGAGCTTGGGGCACGTACCATCACTCTGCACCCCCCTGCCATCGGAGCTTGCGGTGCGGACCATCACTCTGCGCCCCCCTGCCATCGGAGCTTGTGGCACGGACCATCACTCTGTGCCCCCCTGCCATCGGAGCCTGCGGCACGGACCATCACTCTGCACCCCCCTGCCATCGGAGCTTACAGCACAGACCATCACTCTGCGCCCCCCTGCCATCGGAGCTTACAGCACGGACCATCACTCTGCGCCCCCCTGCCATCGGAGCTTACAGCACGGACCATCACTCTGCGCCCCCCTGCCATCGGAGCTTGGGGCACGTACCATCACTCTGCACCCCCCTGCCATCGGAGCTTGCGGTGCGGACCATCACTCTGCGCCCCCCTGCCATCGGAGCTTGCGGCACGGACCATCACTCTGCACCCCCCTGCCATCGGAGCTTATAGCACGGACCATCACTCTGCGCCCCCCTGCCATCAGAGCTTGCGGCACGGACCATCACTCTGCGCCCCCCTGCCATCGGAGCTTATAGCACGGACCATCACTCTGCACCCCCCTGCCATCAGAGCTTGCGGCACGGACCATCACTCTGCGCCCCCCTGCCATCGGGGCTTGCGGCGCGGACCATCACTCTGCGCCCCCCTGCCATCGGAGCTTGCAGCACGGACCATCACTCTGCGCCCCCCTGCCATCGGAGCTTACAGCACGGACCATCACTCTGCGCCCCCCTGCCATCGGGGCACGAGAGGAGTACGGGACTGTGATACACAATAAAGGATCATCGAGCCGCCAGAAGCAGTGATGAGAAATAGTTTAGCACCATTTGTATACTTTATCTGGAGATCGACTGTTTTCTCAGTGACTTACTCTGTTACAAAACGGCCTTGTTTTCGTTTGCGGATTAACGGACTTTTTCTTCATACACACTGGAATACTAGATTATTGGACATTTTCCATCTTAATATTCATTTTAATAATTTTTTGATACCCCATCTAACAATGCCAATTAAATGTGTAAATTTGTTCATAATATATATTTTATTTATATCTAATTAACATTTTTATATGAGTAACACTGTTATATTTACATTTATTTCCACCCCCATCATTATGCACCAAGGTTGGTGAGGTCCTAGAGGTATAAGCTATTATTTTGACTATATTTCTCTTTTGCTGCCGGTGGGGTCCGGCTATAGCTTTAATTACCTCGGTCCTTCTGTTGTGAGCTGCACCTTATTTTAAATTTTATAAGTTAAAAGAACCTCTCTTTTTTTTATTTTTTATTTATGTTTACTTAATAATGAAATTAATTTTCTTTTTTTTATAAATAATAAATAAATTATTCACTTTTATTAAATTAGAAAATATTAGGTAATAATAATTCAAAACACTTAATTTCTCTTTTGCTTCCTATTCCGCGCTCAACATTGGGAGTGGTAAGCTGTAAGCTGCTGAAGTGTTCTCAAGCCTCGCAGCCGTGTGGGTTGGAACAGATAGGGTTAATCTAGGGTCACTTTACTCGACTGCTCCATGGGGCTGCACGTCATGGCTCTAAGAGCTCATTCACACTAAGGAATCTACGCGCGGAGATATTCTAAGCTAAGATTCGATCAGCAGCAGATAGGACAAGCCGGCACTAGGACCGCTCGGAAATGTGCTCTCTCCATAGACAGTAATGCATTTCTGAGCGAGCTCCGCTGCCTCTGATACGGGAAGTGACATCACGGCCGCGCCCCCTTGTGAAGTCATACCACGCCCCTCCCATAGACGCGAATGAAGGGGCGTGGTGTCACGCCATGCGATCATACATCTTATTCCCCTATCCCCCTATAAGATGTATAAAGCCAGAATACCCCTTTAATTCTTTAAGGGGAGTCTGGGGTTGGGAATTTCAGCGATGGATTTAAAGGGGTATTCCAGGAAAAAAAAATTTTTTATATCAACTGGCTCCAGAAAATTAAACAGATTTGTAAACAGACCTAACAAGAGTGTTTCTTGGTTCATTGGGGATGCATTTTTTTTTTCCCCTGTCGTGAGGGGAGGGTGGGATAAGGTAATAAAAATGTTTGCAATGTTTTTGAAAGAGAAATATATTTATTTATTTATTTGTATGTAAATTATATATGTGTTGCAATAATAAAAATTGTTTAAAAAAAACTAACTGATTTGTAACTTATATCTATTAAAAAAATCTTAATCCTTCCAGTAGTTATCAGCTGCTGAAGTTGAGTAGTTCTTTTCAGTCTGACCACAGTGCTCTCTGCTGACACCTCTGCTTGTCTCAGGAACTGTCCGAAGCATTAGAGGTTTGCTATGGGGATTTGCTCCTACTCTGAACAGTTCATGAGACAAGCAGAGATGTCAGCAGAGAGCACTGTGGTCAGACTGAAAACTACTCAACTTCAGCAGCTGATAACTACTGGAAGGATTAAGATTTTTTTTAAATAGAATTTACAAATCTGTTTTCCTTTCTGAAGCCAGTTGATATAAAAAAAAAAATAAAATCAAAGTTTTTTCCTGGAATAACCCTTTCAATCTCAGGACCCCCATACCTTACACATCCATCACATGGTCCTGAAAAGCTCTACAGATGTGAGCCGTGACCCCGTACCTGGATACCGCTGCTCAGCATCTCCATTCAAGACGACTTGTGGAATATTGTTCATTATGTTGTTTATCAGCCTTTGAGATAAATCGCTGATTCTCTTGTGGTCGTACTGTGGGGGAGAGAGACAAATAATAAAATAACACAAAGCAAAACAACAGCAAAACAGGACACAAAAATATACACTATGTCTGAACTGAGGGCGCCCTATATGTAGCGGAATATTATAATGTATAAGGCAATGTTTCCCAAACAGTGTGCCTCCAGCTGTTGCAAAACTACAACTTTCAGCATGCCTGGACAGCCTTTGGTCTGTCTGCCTCCTCCAGAGGATTTACACTGTCCCTTGAATGGTAAATAAAGGCTTCCCTCTCATCCTTTAGTGAAGTGGTCTTTAAAATGTGGCCCTACAGCTGTTGCAAAACTACAACTCCCAGCACGCCCAGAAACACTGACCAAAAACCGTGCAGGCATGCTGGGAGCTGTTTGGAAAACAGTGATAAAGGTTAAACCCTCCGTTACATGTCACCTGTCTAACCGAGGAAGAAGTACAGCGCCTCTTTAAAAAAAAAAAAAAAAAAAAAAAAAAAATGATATACGGTATGTTTATAAAATTATATTATATACACACATACATCACCAAGTTCAGATGGAATTCACCCTTGTGTTCTAAGGGAGTTAAGCAATATGAATTAATCTAGTTGTCAATTAACCTGCTGATATGGGCTAATAAGGCAAAACATTTTTATTAATATGCTAATAAAGGCATGTGGTGCACTGGGGGGGGGAGGTCACCAGATGTCGTATATCACTTTCCCACATCAGTGCTGTTGTTCAATTAATACACCTGTATACCCATCATCCCTGCTCCTTCCCCTCTGCTCCCATATACCCACCTTGCTTACAAATATATGAACCAGCCTTCAGTTTTCCTTTAGTGGTACATATTCCGATTAGGTTTCCATTACTAGAGGAGACCACGGGGGGGGGGGGGGGGTCACAGTTATTAGTGGGGTTACGCAATCCATTTTAAGCCCTAATCTTTTTTTTTTTTTTTTTTTATAGAACTATCAATAACCTTGTAGAGCTATGTTTGCCTACCCAGTCAAAAGGCCTGTCTGACTTCTCCAGAGGATAAACACTGTTTCTGAAAGGTAAATCAAGGCTTTTCTTTCATCTCAGCAGACAAAGGCTGTCTAGGCATGCTGGGAGTTGTAGTTTTTCAACAGTTTGAGCCACCCCGTTAGGGAAAACACTGTTCCACAAGAATTATAGAGTATTGGGTACATTTACCTGTAGTGACCAGTGTCAGGCAGCTACTGGCAAAGCAAATTAAATCATAAAAGGCATCAAAAAGGGCATCAAAAAGGGCATAGATAAACACAACAAGGAATTAATTCTACCGCTGTACAGATCACTAGTCAGATCACATATGGAATAATGTACAGTACTGGGCACCAGTGTACAAGAAAAAGAGTAATAAGGAGAATGGGAAACCACAGGAGCCAGAAAGATTATCAAAATCTTTTAATTCTGGACAAACTCCTTCAATTACTAATGCAGTGTTTCCCAACCAGGGTGCCTCCAGCTGTTGCAGAACTACAAATCCCAGCCGGCCCAGAAAGCTATAGACCTCTCTACCTCCTGCAGGGGATCCACACTATCCCTGAACAGTAATTCAAGGCTTCCCTCTCATCTCATAAGTAGAAAGCCTTGATTTACCTTTCAGTTACCTTCACAGTTAGGATACCAGCTCTTGCAAAACTACAACTTCCAGCATACCTGGAGAGTCAACGGCTGCTGGGAGTTGTAGTTTAGCAACAGCTGGAGGCACACTGGTTGGGAAGCACTGAACTAATGTTATGCTGTATCCATACACACTGATCAGTTACCTCTAACTCCTGCTGAGCTACTTCACAAGCTGCGCCAAACCCAACGGTGAGCGGAGCCGGCACAGTCCCGGACCTCAGGCCCCTCTCTTGCCCTCCACCACTTATCAGGGGCTCCAATCGCACTCTTGGTCGCCGACGAACATAAATGGCCCCGATTCCTGCAGCGTCAACATGATAAATATGTTAGGCCTAAATAATCTTGAAAAGAGAAAAAAAAAAAACGTACACCGAGGACAAGCGGGGGCTCCGTACACCGAGGACAAGCGGGGGCTCCGTACACCGAGGACAAGCGGGGGCTCCGTACACCGAGGACAAGCGGGGGCTCCGTACACCGAGGACAAGCGGGGGCTCCGTACACCGAGGACAAGCGGGGGCTCCGTACACCGAGGACAAGCGGGGGCTCCGTACACCGAGGACAAGCGGGGGCTCCGTACACCGAGGACAAGCGGGGGCTCCGTACACCGAGGACAAGCAGGGGCTCCGTACACCGAGGACAAGCGGGGGCTCCGTACACCGAGGACAAGCGGGGGCTCCGTACACCGAGGACAAGCGGGGGCTCCGTACACCGAGGACAAGCGGGGGCTCCGTACACCGAGGACAAGCGGGGGCTCTGCACACTGAGGACAAGCGGGGCTCTGTACACTGAGGACAAGCGGGGCTCTGTACACTGAGGACAAGCAGGGCTCTGTACACTGAGGACAAGCGGAATGATTGACAAGTCAGGAGCCTGCACAGACACAGAGGCAATATCTGCAGGGACAAGACAGTGATCTCAACAGTGGAGGGACCCCTAGTGGTAGGAAGTATAGAGCATATTTTCACATGTCGTACCTTTAGGGCCGTAGAGCTTGTGTCCGCTTATGCTCATCAGGTCGATCTTCATTTGATTCACATTCATCGGTATCTTCCCTACGGCCTGCGCAGCGTCTGTGTGAAAATAGACTTTCCTGGAGCTACAAATGTGACCTGGAAATAGGAAAAGGAAAGAACGGAGATTTAGTGACTTCGGTTACAACAGAGAAAAATCTGCGTTAAATGAAAAAGAGCGACATGAAGCGAACCGATCATCACCGCGTGTTCACTGTAAGGCTACGTTCATATGTAAATTACTTCTGTGGAATCCGCTCAGAAATGCCTTGTTATCTATGGAGACGGAGCATCTCCGAGCGGTCCTAGTCCATTCCCCCTTTAAAGACGCTTTAAATCTTAATTTTTGGGTTTTCATATTCTCCTGGACCCCTAAAAGAGACAAAACTCCTTGACTTTTTCCATCAACAGACCCTTAAAATGTACTGAAAAGAAGAAAAAAATGGGGGGGGTTGTTTTAAAGGGGTACTCCAGTGGAAAACATTTTTTTCATATCAACTGGCATCAGAAATTTATACGGATTTGTAAATTACTTCTAAAAAAATAAAATATAAAAAAAAAATATATATATTAATCCTTCCGGTACTTAGCTGCTGTGTGCTCCACAGGAAGTTGAGTTGTTCTTTCCAGTCTGACCACAGTGCTCTCTGTTGACACCTCTGTCAATGTCAGGAACTATCCAGAGTAGGAGCAAATCCCCATAGCAAACCTCTCCTGCTCTGGACAGTTCCTGACATGGACAGAGGTGTCAGCAGAGAGCACTGTGGTCAGACTGGAAAGAGCTACACAACTTCCTCTGTAGCATACATAATAATACATACATTTAGGTGCACTTCTGTGGTAGATGTAAACAGGAACATATGACTAACCCTCAAAATGATGTTACAATTGAGACATTAGCCAGTGTATCCTTATATGAAGGACATACCTGATGTTACACATCCACACATTTCATGGGTGTAGGAGGCCATTGTGGTACTTGTAGTCTGTTGCAGGCATCCCCCATTGTATGCATTTTATGCTGGGGATCACCCTTACCAACGGACTACAAGCGCAGGATCTGCTCCCCCAGTATAAACGCACAGCTGCATGTGGGGTTGAGCATTTCCTGCCATTTGGAACCACGATTTTTGTTGTTGTTCAACTCCGAGCTTGTGACGACATAGCCCCGCCCCCTCATGACATCACACCCCCTCAATGCAAGTCTATGGGAGGGGGAGTGACTGCTGTCACACCCCCTCCCATAGACTTGCATTGAGAGGGTGGGGCGTGACGGCATGAGGGGGCGGGACTATGAAGTCACGACCTCCCGTCTCCAGCGTTTGGAACTGTTTTCCACCGGAGTACCCCTTTAACACCGTTCCCTGTGCCATAATACAAGCATGTTATCTGTATATAACAGCTTGGTACGATTTCAAGGATACCCAATTTGTATAGTTTGCGTAATGTTTTACTACTTTAAAATAAACTTAAAAGAAAAAAAAGAACCCTTTAACGACCAGTGACACGTATATACCTCAAGGTGTCGGTAAAGGGGTACTCCAATACTCAAGCTCAGAACGCTCGGGGCCGGAGGCCATGATTGTGATGTCACAGCCACGCCCCCTCGTGGCATCACACCTCCTGCATTCATGTCTATGGGAGGAGGCATGTCTAATGTGACTTTTTGATCACATTTTATGATTTTTTTTTGTGAGAATTTGATGTGACTAAAAAGCAGCAATATTCAGTAGGGTTTATGGCCGCCCATTTGCCTTGTCAGCTGCGTCATGTATATTGGTCTGCTTAGATGGGCTAGACGAGGACAGTGGTCTATACATAGGTATTGGTAGAATTCTATATCAGGCCCGTAAGTTAATTGCGCAGCACTGGTTGAGAGCTCCCACTATATCTGAGCTGATTGTAAAATTGTATCACATTATTAGATTGGAGAAGGAAGTTTATTGCAAGCGGAAGGCCATGCCTAAATTTGACCTCATTTGGGGCCCTTGGATTGATACCCCGGGGTTACCATCTGCGTACTTACGAAGGACTCCCATGGAGGTGCTACTGGGGGGGGATCTGGGGGGGAATATGCGCTAAGTGTACTCTATGGCCTTGTTCGTATTTTTTCTGTTTCTTGTCTAATCTGATGTACTGTGTCTTGTGGTTGTGTTCTTTTGTGTGGGTCACTTCGTTGTCTGCACTTCCTTGTGTTGCCCTTCTGCGTTTGTTTCTTTGTTGTCATTTCGCAGTGTGGTTGTACGCTGGGCAGGGGCGGACATATCACTTGTTCAGCCGGTTCGGCTGCACAGGGGCCCAGCGTGTTAGGGGGCCCACCTAGTGGCCCAGGTCACAGCCTGGGCCTCACAGTCTGGACCCCTGTAGGGCCCCCTGCCAGTACTTCATACTATATGCTGCAGCAACAGGTCCCGGACCTGCCGCTGACAGCAGTAATTTACCTTAAAACCGGCCGGGTGAGACGGACAGGCCAGGGGCTGATGGGAGCAGACGTGCCCCGCGCAGGCACGCACGTCTGCTCCAAGCCCCTGACGTCACGTGTCATGGCCTCTGACCCCGGCAGAAGCGACAGGAGCAGCAAACCCTCCCGCCTCACACTGCCGCATCACTGAGCAGATAAGGTGAGGAGAGCGACGGTCGGGTGCAGGGCAGTGGGTGGGGGGGTTGAAGAGGACAGGAGGGGTGTTGAAGAGGTTGGTGGTGTAATGATAAGGAGGATTGGGGGTCTGGGAGAGCGTAGTGTTGATAAGGAGGACCAGAAGGGGGGTCAGGGGTGTAGTGATTAGGGGGTTTAATGTTGATGAGAAGGACTGGGGGGGTGTCAGCTGTGTAATAATGATGAGGTGCTTAAGGTACATGAGGTGATGAGGAGACTGAGGATGGAGTGCATGGGGTGAGTCAGTGGTTGGTACAGTGGGTGGCAGTATTATATTCAGGGGTACAGTGGTTGGCAGTATTATATTCAGGGGTACAGTGGTTGGCAGTATTATATTCAGGGGTACAGTGGTTGGCAGTATTATATTCAGGGGTACAGTGGTTGGCAGTATTATATTCAGGGGTACAGTGGTTGGCAGTATTATATTCAGGGGTACAGTGGTTGGCAGTATTATATTCAGGGGTACAGTGGTTGGCAGTATTATATTCAGGGGTACAGTGGTTGGCAGTATTATATTCAGGGGTACAGTGGTTGGCAGTATTATATTCAGGGGTACAGTGGTTGGCAGTATTATATTCAGGGGTACAGTGGTTGGCAGTATTATATTCAGGGGTACAGTGGTTGGCAGTATTATATTCAGGGGTACAGTGGTTGGCAGTATTATATTCAGGGGTACAGTGGTTGGCAGTATTATATTCAGGCGTACAGTGGTTGGCAGTATTCAGGGGGTACAGTGGTTGGCAGTATTATATTCAGGGGTACAGTGGTTGGCAGTATTATATTCAGGGGTACAGTATTTGGCAGTATTATATTCAGGGGTACAGTGGTTGGCAGTATTATATTCAGGGGTACAGTATTTGGCAGTATTATATTCAGGGGTACAGTATTTGGCAGTATTATATTCAGGGGTACAGTGGTTGGCAGTATTCAGGGGGTACAGTGGTTGGCAGTATTATATTCAGGGGTACAGTGGTTGGCAGTATTCAGGGGGTACAGTGGTTGGCAGTATTATATTCAGGGGTACAGTGGTTGGCAGTATTCAGGGGGTACAGTGGTTGGCAGTATTATATTCAGGGGGTACAGTATTTGGCAAGGTTATAATGATTATTGTCATCATACAAAGGATGAGGATCTACTGACAAATTAAGGAACCAATGATGTCCAGGTGTCAGACTCTGCAGAGAAGATGGAAGAAGTCCTGGTGTCTGGACCAGAGGAAGAAGAAAAGTAAAGACAACAGAGAAGACGTCACTCAGGTCAGTGATATCATTGTGTATTTTCCTAACTGTCCTATCAGAGCTGTAGTCACTAATATCATTGTGTAGTCTCCTGACTGTCCCATCAGCTGTAGTCACTAATATCATTGTGTAGTCTCCTGACTGTCCCATCAGCTGTAGTCACTTCAGACATGATGGGAGTTGCCGCTTTCCAACATCTGGGGAGCCACTTGAACCAAGGTGATTGGTGGGGGTCCCATGAGCCAGACCCCCACCATAAAAATGGGCTGTTTATTTTAAAATGCCTGGGCCTATTTTTGGTCCCAGTCTGGCCCTGCCTGTAAGTCACTTCTATCACTAAGGAGCCAAGGAACCAGGGGGTGCCAAGGGGTGTCGTGCTAAGTCCAGGGGTGCGAATGTAAAGGGGAGCACTGCCCTCTGCCTCCCAGCTAGATACGGGTCAGGCTGACCCGGGGGAGTACTCACGGAGCCTGGGCCGCACACTGAGATTGACAGGGGCCACCCGGAGCCCACCTCAGGAGCCGTTCCATCCACCTGTGGTGGACAAGGCAAGTGGTGACACTACACATGCGGGGTAAGTAGAGGCCCCCCGGTGGGGTCTATGTACATGAGGGGGCACAGTGCTGGGGGGGGGGGGGGGGGTCCCAGACACATTCTTTGCACAGGGGCCCTCTGCTGTCTGTGTCCGCCCCTGACGCTGGGCTAACTCTTTTATTGTGCCTTATGCTGTCTTTTTTTACTTTTCATTGCGTTGCCTTAGTTCTATTGAAAGGGTCGGACACAGATCTTAAAGGTGGGGGGAAGAGTTTATTTTTGTGGGCGGGAGGGAATAGGGGGGATTGTTGTGCGTTTCTGTTTTATGCAAAAATGTTAAATAAAAATTTTCTGATTTAAAAAAAAATAAATAAATGCAGCAATTTTGAACGTTTTATTTATTAATTTTTTTTTTTAAACGTTTACACTGTTAACCGTATGGGATCATTAGCATTATATTTTGATAGCTCACACATTTACGCATGCAGCAATACTAAATATGTTTAATAACTAAAATGTTTACGCCTTTTTGAGTAAACTAGGGAAAAGAGGTGATTTACATTTTTATTAGGGGGAGGGGATTTTTCAAATTTTGTAAAACTTTTTTTTCCACTTTTATTTTTAACTCATTATGTCCCCATAGGGGACTATTTATAGCAATCATTAGATTGCCAATAATGTTCAGTGCTATGTATAGGCATAGCACTGATCAGTATTATCGGCCATCTTCTGCTCCAGTCTGCTGGAAAGCAGATCAGAGCAGAAGACCCCGGGAAGGCGGCGGAGGCCGGTGAAGGTACCTCCAGCTGCCATCTTAGCTTATCTGATCCATGCGCTAGTGCCGCAGATGATCAGATCAGCGATTTCAAGTGCCGCACTGCCGTGATCTGTTTTGATCCCGGAATCTAAGGGGGTTTATGGCGGATATCAGCACGATCACTAATAGCAGCCAGGATCTGTGGTGCATGATGCGAGCACCGCTCCGATGCTCGCGGTCATGTACAGGACATAAATGTACCTCCGCACCAGGACGTACATTTACGCCTGTGGACGTTAAGGGGTTAAAATTAGTGAAACATTATTGTAAATCGCACCGACCAAAAGTATCCAGATTACTTGTCAGTTTCACCGTACGGCAGGGGTCAAGTCCTGGAAAAAAAAGTGAGGGAACTTCCCCATGATTTCCACTCAAAGGCTGGTCCTGCAGGACACCTGTTATGGGCATGGTTTTCCTGCTGTGGAAGAAGCGCAGGAACTCAGTCCCCACTCGTTGCTGCAGGACTTGACCCCTGCTGCATGGTCAGTGGTAAAAAAAGAAAGGAGAATGAGAGATATGATAAGATAAGATAGATATGATAAGATAGATATGATAAAAGAGATGATAAGAGATATGATAAAAGAGATGATAAGAGATATGATAAGAGATATGATAAGAGATATGATAAGAGATAAGATAAGAGATAAGATAAGAGATAAGATAAGAGATAAGATAAGAGATATGATAAGAGATAAGATAAGAGATAAGATAAGAGATAAGATAAGAGATAAGATAAGAGATAAGATAAGAGATAAGATAAGAGATAAGATAAGAGATAAGATAAGAGATAAGATAAGAGATAAGATAAGAGATAAGATAAGAGATAAGATAAGAGATAAGATAAGAGATAAGATAAGAGATAAGATAAGAGATAAGATAAGAGATAAGATAAGAGATAAGATAAGAGATAAGATAAGAGATAAGATAAGATAGATATGATAAGAGATATGATAAGAGATATGATAAGAGATATGATAAGATAAGATAGATATGATAAGAGATATGATAAGATAAGAGATATGATAAGATAAGAGATATGATAAGATAAGATAAGAGATATGATAAGATAAAATGAGAGAGAGATAGATATATAGATAGATATGAGATAGATAGATATGAGATAGATAGATATGAGATAGATAGATATGAGATAGATAGATATGAGATAGATAGATATGAGATAGATAGATATGAGATAGATAGATATGAGATAGATAGATATGAGATAGATACAAGATAAATAGATAGATATGAGATAGATAGATACGAGATAGATAGATAGATATGAGAGAGATAGATAGATACGAGAGAGATAGATAGATATGAGAGAGATAGATAGATATGAGAGAGATAGATAGATATGAGAGAGATAGATAGATATGAGATATATATAGATTCAAATAAATAGATTAAAAAAAAAATTAAAAAAAAACGGTAAAAGAAAATGTCCAACAGGCAGGAAACTCCCCATCAGAAAAATAAATTCATCATTGTTACAATGTATTTGTAAACAAAGTTGAACTCTACCTATATCGGCTATAGGTTGGGTCACTCCGATTTCATTGTTCACAGCCATGACAGACACCAGGCTTGTATCCGGCCGTATGGCTTCTTCTAGAACCTAGAGGAAATGATCAGGTTCACTACACGAATTGTAATACATACACACTATATACATATATACACACACTATATATATATTTATTTATTTATTTATTACACAACGTAGGAGAATAATGGTCAAATGTAAAAGCCAAATCACCTTCAGATCCAAGAGGCCGTTCTTCTGGACAGGAAGGTAAGATACCTGGAACCCTTCAGCTTCTAAGGAGCGGCACGAGTCCAGGACGCACTTGTGTTCGGTCTGGGTGGTGATCAGGTGTTTTTTCCTGGACTTGTAAAATCTGGCAACACCCTTCAGGCCGTGGACAGAAAGAATAATTAAAGCAAAAAAAAAATATTATAAGTAAAAAAAAATTTAAAAATAATGCAAAAGAAGAGAGCAGATATTTTCTTAATATAAATTAACTACAATTAAAATATAAAAATTACATACAATGTCTGTTTAAATTCATGCTGCCAAAAGCTGCTGAGATGAGATGGAAGCCTTGATTTACTTTTCAGGGTCAGTATGGATCCTCTGGAGGAGGCAGACAGACTAACATCTGGTCCTAGCCTCTTAGTGTTTCTCAAGCAGTGTGGGTCCCGATGTTGCAAAACTACAACTCCCAGCATGTCCGGACAGCCTTCGGCTGTCCGGGCATGCTGGGAGTTGTAGTTTTGCAACATCTTGAGGCACCCTGGTTGTGAAACACTGGACTTGCAAAAACAAATAATTTGTATCTCCAACAGATTATAGATTTGGATGATCGTTCATATGAGAGATAAGAATTACCTTGAGCGCGAGATTGTTGGATTCAGTTGCCCCACTAGTGAATATAATCTCTCTGGGATCCGCTCCAATCAAGGAGGCCACTTGCTGAAAAAAAATAAAAAATAAAAAAAAATTATTTCAGAAAAAATATTTCAACTTCCTGAAAGTTGTGTAGCCTTCTCATTATCAGTGTTGTGTTGTCTCAGCAGCTCCCAGGCTCCTCCTCCTCTCCTGACAGGAAGCTGTGTAGTCCTCTCAGTCAGTGTGGTGTTGCCTTAGCAGCTCCCAGGCTCCTCCCTCTCTTATATGAAGTTGTGTAGTCCTATTATTATCAGTGCTGTGTTGTCTCAGCAGCTCCCATGATCCTCTGCCTGACAGGAAGTTGTGTATTCCTCTTATTGTCAGCAAAGTGTTGTCTGAGGAGCTCTCTCCAAAGACAATGCATAAGCCTCTGCTGTCTAGGGAGATGTGGCTGGATCCTGTCCCCGAGCTCTAGCTCCACCCCCTGAGTGATGTCATCACCTCTGACCAGCTCCTACAGCCAACATCACCATCTCACTGTAATATACACGGATATTTATATCTTTATTGGGACATTTAGGGAAGAATGAGGAGTGGTTACAGCAGGCTGTCTAATGCTGAACAATGCCACAGGCAGAGGAGCAGACAGGGAATGAATACAGCAGGTTCTGCAGATTTATTGTTCTGAAATGTTCTTTAGCAGCTCTGAGTGGAGAACTGGCAGAAGTCCTGTGGGAGGGGAATAGGCAGAAAGAGCTGAGGGAAAGCAATGCATTCTGGGAATTGTACTGAGCAACTGCTTAACCAGAATGAAGTGATCGGACAAGACAGGGGAGAGGATTACAGACCCTCAAAACAAACCAATATTTAGGAATTTCAGAACAGGGACAGACAGGTAAGAAATGCTATGTGTGTGTCTGCAGTATTTATATATTTCTTACCTTAGGTCGGAGTGCCCCTTAGACATGTCTGAGCAACATGTGAAAAGTTGTTCTAAATTATAGTGGCGACGCATAGATTGCTGCATGTTTTCTGCTGCTGACTTGAATGGGTAGCAAAATCTGCTGCAGAAAATATGCAGCAGATCCTGTACGTGTGAATGTTCCCTAAAACTAGATATGATAGTAAAATGCCTTAATACGGCCCCTAATTCTCCGGGCCATTACCTCTCGTGCTCTCTCCATGGCCTTCTCGCTCTCCCAGCCGTAGGCGTGAGTTCTGGAGTGGGGGTTTCCATAAAAATTCACCAGATACGGCAACATACGATCTAATACTCGAGGATCCTAAGAGAAGATACAGAATAAAACACACGGGAGGGTGAGAGATCATTGGGGAGAGAAGAGTATACAAGTATACAATCACCAGGGGGGACAGAGTATACAATCACTGGGGGTGGGGGGGTACAGAGTATACAATCACTGGGGGGGGGGTGAAGAGTATACAATCACCAGGGGGGACAGAGTATACAATCACTGGGGGGGGGGGGGGTACAGAGTATACAATCACTGGGGGGGGGGGGTACAGAGTATACAATCACTGGGGGGGGGAGGTACAGAGTATACAATCACTGGGGGGGGGGGTACAAAGTATACAATCACTGGGGGGGAGGTACAGAGTATACAATCACTGGGGGGGAGGTACAGAGTATACAATCACTGGGGGGGAGGTACAGAGTATACAATCACTGGGGGGGAGGTACAGAGTATACAATCACTGGGGGGAGGTACAGAGTATACAATCACTGGGGGAGGGGGTACAGAGTATACAATCACTGGGGGAGGGGGTACAGAGTATACAATCACTGGGGGGGGGGTACAGAGTATACAATCACTGGGGGGGGGGTACAGAGTATACAATCACTGGGGGGGGGGTACAGAGTATACAATCACTGGGGGGGGGTACAGAGTATACAATCACT
This sequence comes from Hyla sarda, assembly GCF_029499605.1. NCBI lineage: Eukaryota > Metazoa > Chordata > Amphibia > Anura > Hylidae > Hyla > Hyla sarda. Next base: position 5,578,652 of record NC_079200.1, read on the forward strand.
GGGGGGGTACAGAGTATACAATCACTGGGGGGGGGTACAGAGTATACAATCACTGGGGGGGGTGTACAGAGTATACAATCACTGGGGGGGGGGTACAGAGTATACAATCACTGGGGGGGGGTACAGAGTATACAATCACTGGGGTGGGGGTACAGAGTATACAATCACTGGGGGGGGGGTACAGAGTATACAATCACTGGGGGGGGGGGGTACAGAGTATACAATCACTGGGGGGGGGGTACAGAGTATACAATCACTGGGGGGGGGGTACAGAGTATACAATCACTGGGGGGGGGGTACAGAGTATACAATCACTGGGGGGGGGGTGTACAGAGTATACAATCACTGGGGGGGGGGTACAGAGTATACAATCACTGGGGGGGGGGGTACAGAGTATACAATCACTGGGGGGGGGGTACAGAGTATACAATCACTGGGGGGGGTACAGAGTATACAATCACTGGGGGGGGGTGTACAGAGTATACAATCACTGGGGGGGGGTACAGAGTATACAATCACTGGGGGGGGGTACAGAGTATACAATCACTGGGGGGGGTACAGAGTATACAATCACTGGGGGGGTACAGAGTATACAATCACTGGGGGGGTACAGAGTATACAATCACTGGGGGGGGGGTACAGAGTATACAATCACTGGGGGGGGGGTACAGAGTATACAATCACTGGGGGGGGTACAGAGTATACAATCACTGGGGGGGGGTACAGAGTATACAATCACTGGGGGGGGGGGTACAGAGTATACAATCACTGGGGGGGTACAGAGTATACAATCACTGGGGGGGTACAGAGTATACAATCACTGGGGGGGTACAGAGTATACAATCACTGGGGGGGGTACAGAGTATACAATCACTGGGGGGGGTACAGAGTATACAATCACTGGGGGGGGTACAGAGTATACAATCACTGGGGGGGGGGGGTACAGAGTATACAATCACTGGGGGGGGGTACAGAGTATACAATCACTGGGGGGGGGTACAGAGTATACAATCACTGCGGGGTACAGAGTATACAGTATTAGAGTATACTGACGCGCCCCCTCACCCCCCCCCCCCCTCCATCATTCTGCCCCCTTACCCCCCCCCCCCTCCGTCATTCTGCCCCCTCACCCCCCCCCTCCATCATTCTGCCCCCTTACACCTCCCCCCCCCCCTCCATCATTCTGCCCCCTCACGCCCCCCCCTCCATCATTCTGCCCCCTCAGCCCCCCCCCCCCCTCCATCATTCTGCCCCCATCCCCCATAATGACAGTGATCACAGAATTCTACAAATCTTTACTAATTTATTGAGAAGGAAAAACCTATAATCTCACAGTGACATAAGTATTCATACCCTTCTACTATGACACGTGACATAAGTATTCATACCCTCTACTATGACACGTGACATAAGTATTCATACCCTCTACTATGACACGTGACATAAGTATTCATACCCTCTACTATGACATAAATATTCATACCCTCTACTATGACACGTGACATAAGTATTCATACCCTCTACTATGACACGTGACATAAGTATTCATGACCCTCTACTATGACACGTGACATAAGTATTCATACCCTCTACTATGACACGTGACAAGTATTCATACCCTCTACTATGACACGTGACATAAGTATTCATAACCCTCTACTATGACACGTGACATAAGTATTCATACCCTCTACTATGACACGTGACATAAGTATTCATACCCTCTACTATGACACGTGACATAAGTATTCATACCCTCTACTATGACACGTGACATAAGTATTCATACCCTCTACTATAACACATGACATAAGTATTCATACCCTCTACTATAACACATGACATAAGTATTCATACCCTCTACTATAACACATGACATAAGTATTCATACCTCTACTATGACATAAATATTCATACCCTCTACTATGACATAAGTATTCATACCCTCTACTATGACACGTGACATAAGTATTCATACCCTCTACTAAGACACGTGACATAAGTATTCATACCCTCTACTATGACACGTGACATAAATATTCATACCCTCTACTATGACATAAATATTCATACCCTCTACTATAACACATGACATAAGTATTCATACCCTCTACTATGACACGTGACATAAGTATTCATACCCTCTTACTATGACACGTGACATAAATATTCATACCCTCTACTATGACATAAATATTCATACCCTCTACTATAACACATGACATAAATATTCATACCCTCTACTATGACACGTGACATAAGTATTCATACCCTCTACTATGACACGTGACATAAGTATTCATACCCTCTACTATGACACGTGACATAAGTATTCATACCCTCTACTATGACACGTGACATAAGTATTCATACCCTCTACTATGACATAAGTATTCATACCCTCTACTATAACATGTGACATAAGTATTCATACCCTCTACTATGACACGTGACATAAGTATTCATACCCTCTACTATGACACGTGACATAAGTATTCATACCCTTTACTATGACAAGTATTCATACCCTCTACTATAACATGTGACATAAGTATTCATACCCTCTACTATGACAAATATTCATACCCTCTACTATAACACATGACATAAGTATTACCCTCTACTATGACACGTGACATAAGTATTCATACCCTTTACTATGACAAGTATTCATACCCTCTACTATAACATGTTACATAAGTATTCATACCCTCTACTATAACATGTGACATAAGTATTCATACCCTTTACTATAACATGTGACATAAGTATTCATACCCTCTACTATAACATGTGACATAAGTATTCATACCCTTTACTATGACACGTGACATAAGTATTCATACCCTCTACTATAACATGTGACATAAGTATTCATACCCTTTACTACGACACGTGACATAAGTATTCATACCCTCTACTATAACATGTGACATAAGTATTCATACCCTCTACTATGACACGTGACATAAGTATTCATACCCTCTACTATAACACGTGACATAAGTATTCATACCCTTTACCACAACATGTGACATAAGTATTCATACCCTCTACTATGACACGTGACATAAGTATTCATACCCTCTACTATAACACGTGACATAAGTATTCATACCCTCTACTATGACACGTGACATAAGTATTCATACCCTCTACTATAACACATGACATAAGTATTCATACCCTCTACTATGACATAAATATTCATACCTCTACTATGACATAAGTATTCATACCCTCTACTATAACACATGACATAAGTATTCATACCCTCTACTATGACACGTGACATAAGTATTCATACCCTCTACTATGACACGTGACATAAGTATTCATACCCTCTACTATAACACATGACATAAGTATTCATACCCTCTACTATAACACATGACATAAGTATTCATACCCTCTACTATAACACATGACAAGTATTCATACCCTCTACTATGACATAAATATTCATACCCTCTACTATGACATAAATATTCATACCCTCTACTATGACATAAATATTCATACCCTCTACTATGACACGTGACATAAGTATTCATACCCTCTACTATGACACGTGACATAAATATTCATACCCTCTACTATGACATAAATATTCATACCCTCTACTATAACACATGACATAAGTATTCATACCCTCTACTATGACACGTGACATAAGTATTCATACCCTCTACTATGACACGTGACATAAGTATTCATACCCTCTACTATGACACGTGACATAAGTATTCATACCCTCTACTATGACATAAGTATTCATACCCTCTACTATAACATGTGACATAAGTATTCATACCCTCTACTATGACACGTGACATAAGTATTCATACCCTCTACTATGACACGTGACATAAGTATTCATACCCTTTACTATGACAAGTATTCATACCCTCTACTATAACATGTGACATAAGTATTCATACCCTCTATGACAAATATTCATACCCTCTACTATAACACATGACATAAGTATTCATACCCTCTACTATGACACGTGACATAAGTATTCATACCCTTTACTATGACAAGTATTCATACCCTCTACTATAACATGTTACATAAGTATTCATACCCTCTACTATAACATGTGACATAAGTATTCATACCCTTTACTATAACATGTGACATAAGTATTCATACCCTTTACTATAACATGTGACATAAGTATTCATACCCTCTACTATAACATGTGACATAAGTATTCATACCCTTTACTATGACACGTGACATAAGTATTCATACCCTCTACTATAACATGTGACATAAGTATTCATACCCTTTACTACGACACGTGACATAAGTATTCATACCCTCTACTATAACATGTGACATAAGTATTCATACCCTCTACTATAACACGTGACATAAGTATTCATACCCTCTACTATAACACGTGACATAAGTATTCATACCCTTTACCACAACATGTGACATAAGTATTCATACCCTCTACTATGACACGTGACATAAGTATTCATACCCTCTACTATAACACGTGACATAAGTATTCATACCCTCTACTATAACACGTGACATAAGTATTCATACCCTTTACCACAACATGTGACATAAGTATTCATACCCTCTACTATGACACGTGACATAAGTATTCATACCCTCTACTATAACACGTGACATAAGTATTCATACCCTCTACTATAACACGTGACATAAGTATTCATACCCTTTATTCAGTTCTCAGTTGAAGCCCCTTTGGCAGTGATTCCGGCCTCCAGTCTTCTTGGGATGAGGCCATTAGGTTTACACTGGATTTGGGGATTTTCCTCCATTTTCTCTGTAGATCCTCTCAGTTCTGTCGGATTGGATGGGGATCATCGGTGAAGCCATTTTCCGGTCTCTCCAGAGACGTCCTATTGGGTTCGGGCTCTGGCTGGGTTGTCCCTAATCCGCTCCTATGTTGTCCTAGCCGTGCGCTTACAGTCATAGGCCCAGAACAGCGACCAATCACAGCTCAGCTAACAACCTGAGGTAAAGTGAAAGCTGAACTCTGATTGGTCGCTGTGGGAAAATCACTGTCTAGAGCAGTGGTCTCCAGCCTGCGGACCTCCAGATGTTGCAAAACTACAACTCCCAGCATGCCCGGACAGCCATCGGCTGTCCGGGCATGCTGGGAATTGTAGTTTTGCAACATCTGGAGGTCCGCAGGATGGAGACCACTGGTCTAGAGGAAAAAATGCTGAGTTGCCCATAGCAACCAATGAGATCACTTCTTTCATTTTGCAGAGGCCTTTCCAGAAATGAAGGAAGCGATCTGATTGGTTGCTATGGTGACAGGTTTTGATTAATCTCTCCCTATATCTTTCCTCACACAGATTGATAAATCTGGGCCATTGTCGTCACCACAGTCTGAGGTCCAGAGCGCTCGATCAGGTTTTCATTAGGAATCTCTCTTGGCTCTATTCAGCTTTTCCTCAACCCAGACCAATCTCCCTGTCCCCAGACATGATGCTGCCCCCACCATGATCACTGTAGGGATGGTATTGGAATAAATGGGGGAATATAAAGCCCAGAGGAAGCGCTTTAAAGGGGGATTCCAGGAAAAAAAAGAAAATGTTTATAAATATCAACTGGCTCCAGAAAGTTAAACAGATTTGTAAATTACTTCTATTAAAAAATCTTAATCCTTTCAGTACTTATGAGCTTCTGAAGTTAAAGGGGTACTCCGCCCCTGGCATCTTATCCCCTATCAAGAGGATAGGGGATAAGATGTTAGATTGCCGTGGTCCCGCTGCTGGGGACGCCGCCATCATTACTGCACAGAGCGAGTTTGCTCTGTGCGTAATGACGGGAGATACAGGGGCCGGAGCAGCGTGACATCATGGCTCCGCCCCTCATGACATCACGGACCGTCCCCTTAATGCAAGTCTATGGCAGGGGGCGTGACAACCGCCACGCCCCCGTCCCATAGACTTGTATTGACGGGGGTGGGCCGTGACGTCACAAGGGGCGGAGCCGTAACGTAACGATGCTCCGGCCCCTGTATTGCCCGTCATTACGTGCAGAGCGATCTCACTCTGCGCAGTAATGATAGCGGGGTGCTGCAGCAGCGATCCCCAGGGTCCGCAGCAGCGATCCCTAGGGTCCCCAGCAGCGGGACCCCGGCGATCTGACATCTTATCCCCTATCCTTTGGATAGGGGATAAGATGTCTAGTGGCGGAGTACCTCTTTAAGGTTGTTCTTTTCTGTCTAAGTGCTCTCTGATGACACGTATCTAGGGAAACGCCCAGTTTAGAAGCAAATCCCCATAGCAAACCTTTTCTAAACTGGGCGTTTCCTGAGACACGTGTCATCAGAGAGCACTTAGACAGAAAAGAACAACCTTAACTTCAGAAGCTCATAAGTACTGAAAGGATTAAGATTTTTTAATAGAAGTAATTTACAAATCTGTTTAACTTTCTGGAGCCAGTTGATATATTTAAAAAAAAAGTTTTTTCCTGGATAACCCCTTTAAGACGTAACCTTTAATAGAAATCACGATAAAACATCAGTTTTGTGACCCATTAAAATAAAGATTAAACATGAGTACCAATTGTAGTAAGCCCAACGTGTTTCTGCTGTGTAAAGCAGTTTTCTCAGGGGGATAGTTTTGGCACAATTTTTTAGTTGTATATTGGGTTAGACAAGCAAATATACATTGCCTTAGTCGGGTCATATATTGCGGTCACCAACTTACTGCACTCAATAAAGATAGATCATTCAGTGTAGACAAATAGGTATAGATCATTATATATGTCCCCCATAGTGCAGTGTAAAAGGAAGATGTATTAAAGATATAGTACCAAATACCGGACTGGCCCGTTTCCTGATGGTAACCTTCCATCACCCAGGAAACGGTTAAGCGTTCGGATATTCAATGCGGGTATGAGCGCTACCTACAGTGGTAGGGCGTCACGCTGCTGGTTACTGGCGCTCTCAGAGCCTCTCAACTGCATAATAATCAACACAAACACCCGTATATATACACGTAAGAGGCTCATAGTAACACGTCAGTTACCATATAAACACCCGTATATACACACAGGTGAGAGGCTCATAGTAACACATCAGTTACCATATAAACACCCGTATATATACACAGGTGAGAGGCTCATAGTAACACGTCAGTTACCATATAAACACATCAGTTACCATATAAACACCCGTATATATACACAGGTGAGAGGCTCATAGTAACACATCATGGAAAAAATAAACAAAAGCACAAAGAAAACTGGACATTCATATATATATATATATATATATATATATATATATATACACACATATATATATATATACACACGTGATTCAGCTTGAATGTGGAGTCACTGCTCCTATCTATTCAGGGAGGTCTCTGAAAATACAAAATCATAATCAATAATAAATCCCCATGTACAAAAACATAATAAACATAGAAAACTTGAGAAAAAAGTTACAGCATTAATTACATTAAACGACTAATTTCATAATCCCGATTCATTCCACGGGGGTCCGAAACACCTCACATTTCAGTAGGAGCTTCTTAAAGGGGTACTCTGCGTCTCAGCGTTTGGAAAAAACTGTTCCGAACACTGGAGCCAGGAGCTCGTAACGTCATAGCCCCGCCCCCTCATGATGTCTATGGGAGGGGGCGTGACAGCCGTCAAGCCCCCTCCCATACACTTGCATTGCGGAGGCAGGTTGTGACATCATGAGGGGGTGGGGCTATGACGTCACGAGCTCCCGTCGCTGGCTCCAGCGTTCGGAACAGTTTGATCCAAATGCTGAGCAGCGGAGTACCCCTTTAAGAAGATCCTACTGTGAGGCATTTTGGATCCATAAATTGGACACCTTGGATCCCTGTGGAATGAATCGGGATTATGATTTTAGTCGTTTAATGTAATTCATGTTGTAACTTGTTTCTCCATTTCTTTCTATGTTTCTTATGTTTTTGTACATGGGGATTTGTTATTGATTAGGATTTTGTATTTTCAGCGACCTACCGGAATAGGTGTTTGCTCTGATATATAGAAAGGGCTGTGTCTGAGCTCTATGGGCAGTTCTTCCCCCTCATGGCTTGGTGTTTGCTCTGATATACATTGTCAGCTGTGAGACCTTATATAGACAGGGTTGTATCTGTGCTCTACAGGCAGTTCTTTCCTTCTCATGGCTTGGTGTTTGCTTTGATATACATTGTCAGCTGTGAGATCTTATATAGACAGGGCTGTCTCTGAGCTCTACAGGCAGTTCTTTCCGTCTCATGGCTTGGTGTTTGCTCTGATATACATTGTCAGCTGTGAGATCTTATATAGACAGGGTTGTATCTGTGCTCTACAGGCAGTTCTTTCCTCCTCAAGGCTTGGTGTTTGCTCTGATATATAGATAGGGATGTGTCTTGTCCAATCAGATGAATTTACCACAGGAGACTCCGACCAAGATGGAGAAACATGTCAGAGATGATCCAGACAAATGGGAGGAGCCAGAGATAAATATCCTGTGTCATAGACGGGTATGAATACTTATGTCGACGTGAAATGCAAGTTCTTTATTTTTAATAAGTTTGCAAACATTTCTTTACACGATATTCTTGCGATATTGGTGACAAATTTATCACAACTCACCAGAGGACTTGTGGCCTGAACGTCCATATACAGAGGCCTGAACTCCGACCTATCAGAGATCTGCTCATTGTGTCCGTCTGCAATAAAATACAGAAGATTAGATATACATTATATATCAAAAATACAGAAGATATAGATACACATTATATATACATTATATATCAAAAATACAGAAGATTAGATATACATTATATATACACATATATCAAAATACAGAAGATATAGATACACATTATATATACATTATATATCAAAAATACAGAAGATTAGATATACATTATATATACACATATATCAAAAATACAGAAGATATAGATATACAATATATACACATTATATATCAAAAATACAGAAGATTATATATACATTATATACACATTATATATCAAAAATACAGAAGATTAGATATACATTATATATACATTATATATCAAAAATACAGAAGATTAGATATACATTATATATACATTATATATCAAAAATACAGAAGATATAGATATACAATATATATCAAAAATACAGAAGATATAGATATACATTATATATATATATATATATATATATATATATATATACACACACACACATTATATACATATACATCTCCGTACAGTTTATTCCCTTTGTGTGTATTAGAACTAAACAAAAAAAAAAAAAAAAAAGGAGGAAAAAAAGCAAATTGGACATAATGTCCCCAAACTCCAAAAATGGTCTGGACAAAATTATTGGCCCCTTTCATAATTGTGGATAAATAAGATTGTTTCAAGCTAAATTTCAGGGGTGCCAACATTATATATACTAGAGATCTATATACTATGCACAGGGATCCATGGTGTGACATGAAATGTATAGAGTAGGTCACATGCCGACAGCAACCAATCAGATCACTTCTTTCATTTTGAAAAAGGCCTCTGAAAAGTGAAAGCAGCGATCTGATTGGTTGCTATGGGTAACATCCCGCCTCTACACAGGTTGTGATAAATCTTCCACCACCTTTGGATTCATTCGTTTAGTTATCGTTCGGCGACGTCAATAAAACTACAAAATTATATTATTATTATTCTGTCCATTAATTACACAAATATAACTTCAATATTGGGGGAGATTTATCAAAACCTGTGCAGAGGAAGAGCGGTGCAGTTACCCATAGCAACCAATCAGATCGCTGCTTTCATTTCCCACAGGTCTCTAAATTGTGATTATAATTACAACAAATCAATTCTCCAGCGATAGTTAGGGCCTCATTCACACTGCGGGATTGTTACAATCAGTACAGTATATACAACTATATTACACTATATACACCGTCCTCTCTATTACACTATATACACCGTCCTCTCTATTACACCAGACACAGCATACACACCGCGTCCCCTACATGACGGTATATACACACCGCGCCCCCTACATGACGGTATATACACACCGCGCCCCCTACATGACGGTATATACACACCGCTCCCCCTACATGACGGTATATACAAACCGCGCCCCTACATGACGGTATATACACACCGCGCCCCCTACATGACGGTATATACACACCGCGCCCCCTACATGACGGTATATACACACCGCGCCCCCTACATGACGGTATATACACACCGCGCCCCCTACATGACGGTATATACACACCGCTCCCCCTACATGACGGTATATACAACCGCGCCCCCTACATGACGGTATATACACACCGCGCCCCCTACATGACGGTATATACACACCGCGCCCCCCTACATGACGGTATATACACACCGCGCCCCCTACATGACGGTATATACACACCGCGCCCCCTACATGACGGTATATACACACCGCGCCCCCTACATGACTGTATATACACACCGCGCCCCCTACATGACTGTATATACACACCGCGCCCCCTACATGACTGTATATACACACCGCGCCCCCTACATGACGGTATATACGGTATATACACCGCGTCCCCTACATTACAGTATATACGGTATACACCGCGTCCCCAACCAGTACAGTATATACACCGTCCCCTCTATTACAGCATATACAGTATATACACCGTCCTCTCTATTACACTATATACACCAGACACAGCATACACACCGCGTCCCCTACATGACGGTATATACACCGCTTCCCCTACATGACGGTATATACACCACGTCCCCTACATTACAGTACATACGGTATACACACCGCGCCCCCTACATGACGGTATATACACACCGCGCCCCCTACATGACGGTATATACACACCGCGCCCCCTACATGACGGTATATACACACCGCGCCCCCTACATGACGGTATATACACCGCGTCCCCTACATTACAGTATATACGGTATATACACCGCGTCCCCTTCATTACAGTATATACGGTATATACACCGCGTCCCCTTCATTACAGTATATACAGTATATACACCGCGTCCCCTTCATTACAGTATATACAGTATATACACCGCGTCCCCTTCATTACAGTATATACACCGCGTCCCCTACATTACGGTATATACGGTATATACACCGCGACCCCTACATTACAGTATATACGGTATATACACCGCGACCCCTACATTACAGTATATACGGTATATACACCGCGTCCCCTACATTACAGTATATACGGTATATACACCGCGTCCCCTACATTACAGTATATACGGTATATACACCGCGTCCCCTACATTACAGTATATACGGTATATACACCGCGCCCCCTACATTACAGTATATACACCGCGCCCCCTACATTACAGTATATACACCGCGCCCCCTACATTACAGTATATACACCGCGTCCCCTACATTACAGTATATACGGTATATACACCGCGTCCCCTACATTACGGTATATACACCGCGTCCCCTACATTACGGTATATACACCGCGTCCCCTACATTACGGTATATACACCGCGTCCCCTCCATTACGGTATATACACCGCGTCCCCTACATTACGGTATATACACCGCGTCCCCTACATTACGGTATATACACCGCGTCCCCTACATTACGGTATATACACCGCGTCCCCTACATTACGGTATATACACCGCGTCCCCTACATTACGGTATATACACCGCGTCCCCTACATTACGGTATATACACCGCGTCCCTACATTATGGTATATACACCGCGTCCCCTACATTACGGTATATACACCGCGTCCCCTACATTACGGTATATACACCGCGTCTCCTACATTACGGTATATACGGTATATACACCGCGTTCCCTACATTACGGTATATACACCGCATCCCCTACATTACGGTATATACACCGCCTCCCCTACATTACAGTATATACGGTATATACACCGCCTCCCCTACATTACAGTATATACGGTATATACACCGCCTCCCCTACATTACAGTATATACGGTATATACACCGCCTCCCCTACATTACAGTATATACGGTATATACACCGCGTTCCCTACATTACGGTATATACACCGCATCCCCTACATTACGGTATATACACCGCCTCCCCTACATTACAGTATATACGGTATATACACCGCCTCCCCTACATTACAGTATATACGGTATATACACCGCCTCCCCTACATTACAGTATATACGGTATATACACCGCCTCCCCTACATTACAGTATATACGGTATATACACCGCCTCCCCTACATTACAGTATATACGGTATATACACCGCCTCCCCTACATTACAGTATATACGGTATATACACCGCCTCCCCTACATTACAGTATATACGGTATATACACCGCGTCCCCTACATTACAGTATATACGGTATATACACCGCGTCCCCTACATTACGGTATATACACCGCGTCCCCTACATTACGGTATATACACCGCATCCCCTACATTACAGTATATACACTGCGTCCCCTACAATACAGTATATACGGTATATACACCGCGTCCCCTACATTACAGTATATACGGTATATACACCGCGTCCCCTACATTACAGTATATACGGTATATACACCGCGTCCCCTACATTACAGTATATACGGTATATACAACGCGTCCCCTACATTACAGTATATACGGTATATACAACGCGTCCCCTACATTACAGTATATACGGTATATACAACGCGTCCCCTACATTACAGTATATACGGTATATACAACGCGTCCCCTACATTACAGTATATACGGTATATACAACGCGTCCCCTACATTACAGTATATACGGTATATACAACGCGTCCCCTACATTACAGTATATACGGTATATACACCGCGTCCCCTACATTACAATATATACGGTATATACACCGCGTCCCCTACATTACAATATATACGGTATACACCGCGTCCCCTACATTACAGTATATACGGTATATACACCGCGTCCCCTACATTACAGTATATACGGTATATACACCGCGTCCCCTACATTACAGTATATACGGTATATACACCGCGTCCCCTACATTACAGTATATACGGTATATACACCGCGTCCCCTACATTACAGTATATACGGTATATACACCGCGTCCCCTACATTACAGTATATACGGTATATACACCGCGTCCCCTACATTACAGTATATACGGTATATACACCGCGTCCCCTACATTACAGTATATACGGTATATACACCGCGTCCCCTACATTACAGTATATACGGTATATACACCGCGTCCCCTACATTACAGTATATACGGTATATACACCGCGTCCCCTACATTACAGTATATACGGTATATACACCGCGTCCCCTACATTACAGTATATACGGTATATACACCGCGTCCCCTACATTACAGTATATACGGTATATACACCGCGTCCCCTACATTACAGTATATACGGTATATACACCGCGTCCCCTACATTACAGTATATACGGTATATACACCGCGTCCCCTACATTACAGTATATACGGTATATACACCGCGTCCCCTACATTACAGTATATACGGTATATACACCGCGTCCCCTACATTACAGTATATACGGTATATACACCGCGTCCCCTACATTACAGTATATACGGTATATACACCGCGTCCCCTACATTACAGTATATACGGTATATACACCGCGTCCCCTACATTACAGTATATACGGTATATACACCGCGTCCCCTACATTACAGTATATACGGTATATACACCGCGTCCCCTACATTACAGTATATACGATATACACACAGTCCCCTACATTACAATATATACGGTATACACACCGCGTCCCCTACATTACAGTATATACACCGCGTCCCCTACATTACAGTATATACGGTATATACACCGCGTCCCCTACATTACAGTATATACGATATACACACAGTCCCCTACATTACAATATATACGGTATACACACAGTCCCCTACATTACAATATATACGGTATATACACCGCGTCCCCTACATTACAGTATATACGATATACACACAGTCCCCTACATTACAGTATATACGATATACACACAGTCCCCTACATTACAATATATACGGTATATACACCGCGTCCCCTACATTACAGTATATACACCGCGTCCCCTACATTACAGTATATACGGTATATACACCGCGTCCCCTACATTACAGTATATACGGTATATACACACAGTCCCCTACATTACAGTATATACGATATACACAGTCCCCTACATTACAGTATATACACCACGTCACCCTACATTACAATATATACGGTATATACACCGCGTCCCCTACATTACAGTATATACGGTATATACACCGCGACCCCTACATTACAGTATATACGGTATATACACCGCGTCCCCTACATTACAGTATATACGGTATATACACCGCGTCCCCTACATTACGGTATATACACACATTCCCCTACATTACAGTATATACGATATACACCGCGTCCCCTACATTACGGTATATACACACATTCCCCTACATTACAGTATATACGGTATATACACCGCGTCCCCTACATTACAGTATATACAGTATATACACACATTCCCCTACATTACAGTATATACGGTATATACACACATTCCCCTACATTACAGTATATACGGTATATACACACAGTCCCCTACATTACAGTATATACGATATACACAGTCCCCTACATTACAGTATATACACCACGTCCCCCTACATTACAATATATACGGTATATACACCGCGTCCCCTACATTACAGTATATACAGTATATACACACATTCCCCTACATTACAGTATATACGGTATATACACACATTCCCCTACATTACAGTATATACGGTATATACACACAGTCCCCTACATTACAGTATATACGATATACACAGTCCCCTACATTACAGTATATACACCACGTCCCCCTACATTACAATATATACGGTATATACACCGCGTCCCCTACATTACAGTATATACGGTATATACACATTCCCCTACATTACAGTATATACGATATACACCGCGTCCCCTACATTACGGTATATACACACATTCCCCTACATTACAGTATATACGGTATATACACCGCGTCCCCTACATTACAGTATATACAGTATATACACACATTCCCCTACATTACAGTATATACGGTATATACACACATTCCCCTACATTACAGTATATACGGTACACTCCGCTCCGGTACACGTTACCTCTCGCCTCCCCATGTCCGCTCCTCACTCCCCGGACTCTCCCGCAGGTCCCGGCCGGCAGGAGGCTCCTCAGCGCGGCTCTGCACAGCATCATTCTCGGCTCCTGTGTGTTGTGTAACGGCGTCCGGGGGCGGGGTTACCGGGGACAGAAGTGGGAGGAGTGAGCGCCGACTTCCGGCAGGAGGAGGAGACATCTGACGTCATCAGCACGCGACACCGAGCGCTTGACACCACAGAGGAGACCGCGGGGAGAGGTGAGAGGTCACCGGGGGGGACCGGGCTCCGTACTCCTTACCGATCCAGCCGTACCACGTGATCTCAGGACGGTACAGCGCCACGGCTATGGGCGACTCCATAACAGTCTGTACCAACCAGCGTGCGCCGAGCTGATGAGAAACTACAACTCCCAGCATGCCCTGAAAGCCGATACAATCGATACTATAGAGCAGTGGTCTTTAAACTGTGGACCTCCAGCTGTTGCAAAACGACAACTACCAGCATGCCCAGACAGCCGTTGGCTGTCCGGGCATGCTGGGAGTTGTAGTTTTGCAACAGCTGAAAGCACCATGGTTGGTATTGTGGTGAGCCACGGGGGTGCGATGTGAGGTGAAGGGGCAGATGGTGTTAACCCCTAAGTGTTCGTGATGCCAGGGTGTGGTTTGCCTATGTAACCACCTGAAGGTGATCCTGTTACTCCTAGGTTAGGCGGGGTAAATAATAGTCCAAGGCCAGGTTAGGGTTAACAGTAGCTTTACTGAAGTTGAATAGTGTAACAGTCTTTACAGGGTAGTGAGGATCCCAGAGAGGTGACCAGTAACACGAGGGACCGCGCAGCTTGCTGGGACTTGTAGTGACTTTGAGAGACTCTAGCGCTGACGCGTTGCTCGGGGGGGTTGCCGGTAGCCTGCGGCCGTTGCTCGGGGGGGTCGCCGGTAGCCTGCGGCCGTTGCTCGGGGGGGGTCGCCGGTAGCCTGCGGCCGTTGCTCGGGGGGGTCGCCGGTAGCCTGCGGCCGTTGCTCGGGGGGGTCGCCGGTAGCCTGCGGCCGTTGCTCGGGGTTCTAAACTAATAATAATATCACTAATAGTGGCAGCTTCAGCGGCAGCTTCATGAGCATGCTCGCTCCCCCTCCCCTTTTAGCAGCACAGAAAGCAAAGACCAATACGCCAATTACCACTGAAGGGGTGTAGAGTAAGTAGTGAAGCTTGAAGCTGCAGCACTTCATTCGCTTGGCTGAATCTCCAGAAAGGGGCTATGACCTCCTGTGCCTGCTCGCTCCCCCTCCCATTTAGTGGCACTGGACGCCAAGACCCCGTCAGCCTGCGCGCATTACTCTGGGTTGGGGGGAGCGAGCAGTAAAGCTTGAAACTACAGCACTTCATCAGCTTGGCTGCACCTCCAGGACAGGTGCTACAACTTCATGCACCTGCTCGCTCCCCCTTCACTGAAAGCCAAGACCTATTTGCCTGAAGGGGTGGGGGAGCGAGCAGTGAAGCTTGAAGCTGCAGCAAGTGATCAGCTTTGCTGCACGTCCTTAGATAAGTGCTACAACCACATGTGCCTGCTAGCTCCCCTTCCTCTTAAGTAGCACTGGAAGCAGAGACCACTACACCAAGGGGTGGGGGAGCGAGCAGTGAAGCATGCAGCTGCAGCACTTAATCAGCTTGGCCATGAATAACACTTTATCATTGTTTTCCAACCAGGGAGCCTCCATCTGTTGCAAAACTACAATTCCCAGCATGCCCGGACAGCCTTCGCCTGTCAGGGCATGCTGGGAGTTGTAGTTTTGCAACAGCTGGTTGGCAATCACTGTTGTATATAGACCCTGAAGGACTCCTCTTTTTCTCATGCAGATGCCGGTTGCAGTTGGTGGTCCCTACGGGCAGTCGCAGCCCAGATGCTTTGACAAGGTGAAGATGGGCTTCATGATGGGCTTCTCTGTAGGCATGGCCGCCGGGGCGCTCTTTGGCACTTTCTCATGTCTAAGGTAAGCGACAAAGTTCAGCCGATATCTGTCCCGACCAAAGTACAAGATAAAATAAATAAATCGCCCCGGATTCACCGGAGCACAAATACTGGAAATCTCCAAATAAACTATAAAAACAGCGAAATATAGACGGGTAAAAAAAAGAGGAATCTGTCATTATAATTATTTATTATATTTATGAAAATTTTGTAATAATAATAAAAGCTTTGAGCCCTTACTGACGCCTGGAGTGTATGAAGCGCACTCCCACAAGACGAGCGCACTTCATAATTTTTTTTTTTTTTTTTTTTTAAGTCAACTTGTGCCAGAACATATACAGATTTGTAAATTACTTCTATATAAAAAAAATCTTAACCCTTCCAGTACTTATCAGCTGCTGTATGCTCCACAGGAAGTTGTGTAGTTCTTTCCAGTCTGACCACAGTGCTCTCTGCTGACACCTCTGTCCATGCCAGGAACTGTCCAGAGCAGGAGAGGTTTTCTATGGGGATTTGTTCCTACACTGGACAGTTCCTGACACGGACAGAGGTGTCAGCAGAGAGCACTGTGGTCAGACTGGAAAGAACTACACAACTTCCTGTGCATCATACAGCAGCTGATAAGTACTGAAAGGATTAAGATTTTTAAATAGAAGTAATTTACAAATCAGTTTAACTTTTTCGAGCCAGTAGATAGATTTTTTTTTTTTCCCACTGGAGTGCCCCTTTTTAATAAAAAAAAAAAAAAAAAAACTGAAGATCAAAGCACAAAATAAAGTCCTCGTACAGCCGTGTAAACAAAAAAAAAAAAATTTGGGTGGTCAAAATAAATCAATGTTTAGCATATTAGTTATTTAAATACCGTTAATAGTAGTAAAATAAAAGAGAAGCGGTGTAAATCTAGGACATTGTCACTGAGAGGGCTGCGCCCGGAGAAAGCAGCGGCGTTAATTAACCGCAGCGTGTGAACACCGCCTAACCTTATAATGAATGATAAATCTGATGCTGGGGTCTAGGGTGACATCATAGTTACAGATCATTTGTGTTTTGCAGATTCGGAATGAGAGGTCGAGAGCTTGTGGGCGGCATTGGGAAGACCATGATGCAAAGCGGCGGCACGTTTGGAACATTTATGGCCATTGGGATGGGAATTCGGTGTTAATAAAAAATCTACAGTCTCGTTCACACAATGAGTCGTAATTATCTTCATTAATGCGCCATTGTCTGTTTTTTGTATTATATGAAATGCTACAATCCTAAAGATCTCCCCCAGATCAGACGGGATCACTCACACATTATTTTGTTATTTTTTCACTTTTAATTTTGAGACCAATAAATGTTTAATTATATATATTTATTTATTTTTTTGTCACATGAGCCAGTTCTCACGGGGGTGGGGGACTGACAACTGGGGACCCCTTCAATCTCTGAAATGGGTAGAGGAGAGCGGTCATCACATATGCACACCTCCGCTCCATTTATTGTCTATGGAGCTGCTGGGGACAGCTGAGAGCTGATCTCTGGCAGCCCAGCCCCGCCCGCTGATCTCTCTGGAAGCCCAGCCCCGCCCTCGGATCTCTCTGGCAGCCCAGCCTCGCCCGCTGATCTCTCTGGCAGATGAGCCCCGCCCTCAGATCTCTCTGGCAGCCCAGCCCCGCCCTCGGATCTCTCTGGCAGCCCAGCCCCGCCCTCGGATCTCTCTGGCAGCCCAGCCCCGCCCACTGATCTCTCTGGAAGCCCAGCCCCGCCCTCGGATCTCTCTGGAAGCCCAGCCCCGCCCTCGGATCTCTCTGGCAGATGAGCCCCGCCCTCGGATCTCTCTGGCAGATGAGCCCCGCCCTCGGATCTCTCTGGCAGATGAGCCCCGCCCTCGGATCTCTCTGGCAGATGAGCCCCGCCCTCGGATCTCTCTGGCAGATGAGCCCCGCCCTCGGATCTCTCTGGCAGATGAGCCCCGCCCTCGGATCTCTCTGGCAGATGAGCCCCGCCCTCGGATCTCTCTGGAAGCCCAGCCCCGCCCTCGGATCTCTCTGGCAGATGAGCCCCGCCCCCGGATCTCTCTGGCAGCCCAGCCCCGCCCTCGGATCTCTCTGGCAGCCGAGCCCCGCCCTCGGATCTCTCTGGCAGCCGAGCCCCGCCCTCGGATCTCTCTGGCAGATGAGCCCCGCCCTCGGATCTCTCTGGCAGCCGAGCCCCGCCCTCGGATCTCTCTGGCAGATGAGCCCCGCCCTCGGATCTCTCTGGCAGCTTAATTTACAATGAATGCACAGCATGCACGCTACATTACCAGATGAGACTGGTGCCTGTTCTCAAGATCATAGTGGGGTCCGACCGCTGGGAACTTGAATGTTCCTTGGGCCATTCATGAATAATTTTTGCAGTGTGGCAGAGCACTTTCTCTTGCTGTGACAGGTAATTTATATTGGGGGGAGGGGAAGGGAGGCCGAGTTGGTCTGCAGCAATGTCCAGGTAGGTGGTTGGTATCAAAGCAACGTTTACAAGAATTCCAGAGCTGTGGTTTTTAACGCTGCCGCCTTTCCGCCCTACCAGCTTTTTTTTATTTTTTTGTTTATCCTGGTCTCAGGTAACTGATAGGTATGGACTGCAAGACCCATGTTCATAGGCAACAATAGTCTGGAGCCTATCCATTGACATGAAATAGGGAGTTTTCTAGGTGTGACCTGTACAGAGGTCATTACACAGAAAGGGGGAGATCTTATCTATATAATGGTGTAACATATTAATGGTCTGATCCCATTGTATCTATATACTGGTGTCGCCTAGTGTGAATGACCTGATCCCATCTTATCTATATACTGAAGTCACCTATTGTAAATGGCCTGATCCCATCATATTTATATACTGTTGCCAGTAGGCAGCACAGGAAACCATTGGATTTATTAGTTACCTCGTGCTTCCAGGGAGAAAATTAAAAATATAACTAATCAATCAAAAAAAAAAAAGCGGGCCAGAACTAGACATTGGCCCTCATTTACTAAGAAAATCGGGTTGTAAGTCTATGTTGCTTTCTTACCCGACTGCTTTTTTCCCTGGTATTTATTATTATGTCGGATCCTGTTTGTCGCACTGGGTTTTGTAGGTTTTGGTTTCCAACTCCTCTGAGCTGTCGGGAAAAAATCCACAACAATTCAACAAATTCGGGTTGGAAACCTTTATAAATACGTGGGAAAGCTCAGAAATGTCGGGTAATGCCCCTTTTTCGGGTTTGGGAGAATCGACATCGGGTCCGTCGGGAAAAAATGACGCATCGTGTCGCAGACTGGCGCACGATGCGCCAAAAAAAAACCGACAAAAGAGGTCTGGTTTAGAATAGTAAATGAGGGCCATTGTGATCTAAAAAATATATATATATGGTGTGTGTGTGTGTGTGTGTATGTATGTATATATATATATATATATATATAATATTATGGGAGAAATCAATGTTTATTAGGGTGAGATGCGCCAAACATACTCTGTCTGTCATTCTTTGGCGGAACGGGAAACAAAATCAGCAAAAAGAACGGGAAAGGGTAGAAGTTAGGCGGCTTTCACACTAAAGTTCTTCCGTTATAAAGAGACTTTATAATGTTCCATTATGAAAACCCTTAAAAATGGCCGTTACAAAATCCCATTAAAGTCTATGGGATCTTTACATTATTCTTTTTAACCTGTCATTGCCCGTTATTAATAACTTGTTGTTTTGTGATGGGAGAAAAATAACGGCTGTTATTCATAATGGGCTATGACGGGTTAAAAAGGATAATGTAAAAATCCCATAGACTTTAATGGGATTTTGTAAGGCAATTTTTAAGGGTTTTCATAACAGAACATTATAACTGCTCTTTAAAACGGAAGAACTTTATATAGTAGTGTGAAAGCCGCCTTTATATAGAAGACGCCACTTCTATGTTGTGACGGCTGTAGTGGTACGTGAAGGTAGTTGGAGTTGACCATGTGTACAGTAGAGAAATGGGGTCCGGCAATCCCCGGTGATGTTAGTTGGTAGGATGTAGAGATGGCGATGTCAGAACTAATAGGCTGATCAAGGGGGCTATTCATCAGAAATACGACATGCAGAAAATTCTATTGAAGAAAGGCTGTACAGCACTCACCAGATCGTTGCCGAGAAAGGTACTTTTTTGAATTAGCAGGAACATTACAGCAGCGACAGGGAAGGGAAGGTGAACGCGAGCTCCAAGGAGCTCGCGTTCACCTTCCCTTCCCTGTCGCTACTGTAATGTTCCTGTTAATTCAATAAAGTACCTTCCTTGGCAACGATCTGGTGAGTGCTGTACAGCCTTTCTTCCGTAGGAGTTGACCATGTGGTTGTACAACAAAGTGGATCCAAAAGACGTTTGTGCCAACTGTGCCCAGGAGGTGGACGTTCATCACATAAAATGAGCCAGGAACCCGGTAGGAGGTAAAAGGTCATGTGATCCATCTGGAGAGGGAGGTCTTAGTAGTAGCCTTGCACCTAGTTGGGGGGTTCCAGGTAGATAAGGATGGATCTTTACACAACTAAGAAGTTTCTCTTGATCTCCTCAAGGTTGCTCACACGGGCAAGACGAGAAAATCCCTTGACTGATGTTATGGGACGACACTAGGTATGAACCACGGAATCGGCCACAAGATCAAACAGTCTTGACTGACCCTAAGTTATGGTTCTTTACACGAGAGAGCCTGAATCTCCCACTGAGCTTTGGGTTGTAGTTCTGGCAACCAAAAATAAAGTCTTCCAGGATCGGTGTCTAAAAGAAGACTTCTTCCGAGGTACTAGATGATCCAAACCCAGAGACAAATACCAAGATGCAATTGGAGGGGAGATGTCCTGAAAAAACATTTGCCAAGAGGTTGATTGGAGAATTTCCCTTTAGATAGATCAAAGTAGAGAAGGAACGTCAAAATGTTGATCTTTAATCTGATTTTTAATCTGATTGGGCTTCGGCCTTCCAGATGTGTCACAAATTGTGGATCTCATGTCGGGCGCAAGAGACAAACTATTAAATTCTGACCAGATGGTATAGGGTCCCTGTAGTCCTACATAAGATGTTCCCAGCCTTTTCTGACCTCTGCTGGAGATGTGAGAACTCCTGGGGAACCATGTCGCATGTTTGGTGGTCATGCCCTTCCCTTAGTCAATTCTGGACCACAGTTCTGTCCCGTATACTGACCATTACTGGGATATGCTATCCCAACGATCCGAAAGTACTTCCGTTAACAATTCTCCTTAGGGAGAGGAAATCTCCGTCCATGAAATTGGCCCATTTTCTGTCGATGGCGGCTAGGACGGTGATACCCCCCATTGGAAAGAGACCGGCCCCCGATCGATTTCCGAATGGTATAGGGAGGTACACTTCATTAGTCGTATGGAAGAGCTTATGGCTGATTCACCTGGTGCCATCGCTAGATATCGTGGTTTGGCAACCATGGTTGGTATTCACCGAAACCCCTCTTTATCGTTCTGATTAGTCGTATGCATGCTCATTGGACCTCTTCTCTGGCCCTACGGCTCTCATTCCTGCGCGGCTTGGCATGGGCCGCTGCTCTGGGTTAGTGGACTGGTGACGTTCAGGTTTGTAGTTTATGCTATTTTCGACCTAATCTCTCCTCCTATCCACCCCTCCCCACTTCCCTTTCCCACCTATGTTGGTCTCCTGAGACCCTCCCTCCCCCCTCCTTCTCTCTTGCCTTCCCTGCACCCATGTCCCCCTCCCCTCTCCCCTTCCTCCTCATATTCCTTGCTTTTCCATCCTTCCTCTCCCTATTATGTGTGACACATCTTAAAGCTGCTGAAGAAAAGTCCTATGGAGGACTTGAAACGTGTCCAGCTCCACTACTAACGGCACATATATTCAGCCTCTATATTGGAATACAGCTATTGCGCTTATACGGCATCTGCTAAGCCCCAGGTACTTATGCGCATTGCCACGGCCACGAGGACGCCACATACCCTCTGACCGCATCGGGGATCACCTGTACAGCCTCAAAAAAACTGGATCTTTCATTATTGCTGTAACTTCTGAGATGGCCTATGAGATAGATGAGTCTATCAGCATATGCCACACATAATAGAAAAGTGAATTTGAACATTCTCTCTCTGCACATTTTACAGGATTTGGAGGAATTCACGGCTCATTGAAGCGTTGCAGTCCCCATCATTGAAGCCCTCTATCACCGCTATCCATTTGAGACGGCCGAGTCTCTAAGCGGCGATCTATCCTTCAGCTCTTCAGTACTGCAAGTATACTTAACACTGCTAGTATCCCAGACATTGTTACATTGTTGCCAGCGGATACCACTCATTCTACAAACAGCGCATTGAACAGCACAATTCTGCACTTTACATATTTGTTTCTATTCAAAAGACACGTGCGCCACGATTTTATTTTTACAGGCTGGAATATCCACAGACGTGTGGCTTTTATATTGATTGTATTTTATTACATATTTTTATATTATAATGTATTCTATGCAATTATATAATTTATTAAATTGTATTTTGTGTCCCCACTGACCCACAAGGGCCCTGTGCGTCACGGAGCACATTACATATTTGAAACAATTAATTAATGTCTATCCAGTATTCAAGATCCTGAGCCTCAATTTTCCTTTTAATAGATTTATATATCATTGTCAATCTATCGTATGCTTTCAAAAATGGCCGGTCTGCGGGGAAAAAACCAAGATGTCCGCCATTTCATTTGATAAACCTTTGTGCCTTATGGCTCCCAACCTGAAAGATGTAGAAGCTGACAGCAGGACATTCTGCCCGGAAGAGGCTGCGGTGGGACAGGAGCGGTGGTGTTGGGGGGTGGATAGGCAATGGACCATATCACGTGGTGCTTCGTCAGACCCCGATCCTCGCTGCTGCTTCTTTTCTGTACGCTCCCGATCCTCACTAGTGCTTCTGTTCTGTACGCTCCCGATCCTCGCTGCTACTGTTTTGTATTCTCCCTGTGGTTGGACACTCTGCAGGACATTCTGCCTCTTATTAGGGGCCCCTTAAAAGCCTCAACAAGAGAGGAAACAAAGGGCCAAAAGTGAAGGACTAGAATGAGACACTTGTTCTTCTGGAGTCTAGTGATGAGAGAAAATGGGGAGAAATGCACAAAAAAAAAAAGATTCCTCCAACTGATGACCGGACCGGGCGAGTCCCGTATTTTGATGGTGTCTTCACTGTTGACTCTCTACGCCACGGGTGTCAAACACAAGGCCCGCGGACCAAATCCGGCCCGCCAGACCTAGTCATGTGGCCCACGTAGCCGCCAGCCTTCACCAACGTCTGCCCTCTAGCGATCCTCTTTTGGTCCTCTGCCTCTAGTCAGTGACGTCCCGTGCGTACAACCATAGAGATGTGGGAGGACCAGGACGACGCTCTCCGGCCGGGGCCTGGTAAGTGACCGGCGGCACATTATCTTTTTCTCTCCAGCGTTCCGTCACCGCTCGTCTGGTCCTGGCACCTAGATTGTGACCCCAGGCCGGAGGAGCGGTGACTGGATCACAGTGGGGGCAGCACACAGACATATAGCCTCCAGCCTTACACTGTATATGGCTGGAGGCTGTATGTATGTGGGGGGGAACATGCTGCCTACCTAATGTGGGGGGAACATGCTGCCTACCTAATGTGGGGGGGAACTATACTGCCTACTAATGTGAGGGAACATGCTGCCTACCTAATGTGGGGGGGGGGGGGGGACTACAAGGTACTGTACATCGTGGTAGGAGGGGTAGTCTTATATGGCGAGTATATCCCAAACTCTACATTTTAACTGTAAAAGTTGGGGGTCGTCTTATACGCTGGCATATACGGTATGAGGGGTCCTACAGATTACAGATACAACCGGCTCTTTGAGGGTGACCAAGCTGCTGATGTGGCCCCCGATGAATTTGAGTTTGACACCCCTGCTCTATGCCATGTCCTCTATTCCTACCCGATGATCTTCCACCCAAGGACATCAAAGAACATCCCTCCTATTACAGAAAGTAAAAAGTACGGAGCACTCACCTGGTTAGTTGCTTGAATATCTTGTTACTTTATTTCTTATTTGGATACATTCGTGCAAGGGCGCATGACCCATGGTAGTTTTGGATGCATTTTGACCTTTCAGGTAATCGGCGAATAGGATCAGGTGATTCTCATACCACCTGAAGTTACAGGATCTATTCACATAGATCCAAAGCCATCGACACATTTAGAATATGCAACTCTCGTTCTTCTGAGAGGCAGGGGGAGGGGCCCTAGATCAGAAGGGAGATCACCTGGTTCAGTTCTGGTGTCAGCTGACCCCGTCTGTTTTACTGGTAGGATGTAAGGGAGTAGTCTGGGGGGGGGGGCATTTCCTAATCTAGTCTATTCTGGGCATGCTTATAGACCAGTGTATGTGGTCGTCTCCTGTCTATAGGTCTCACAGCCCTTGATAAATTCTGTGCTCAGACTTCAGGGTCTACAGCTTAAACTGCATTTAGACCTGCTCCAACATGGTCGGACATTTCAGCGTATTTTGGGCAGATGCGACTTGTCGCACAAAAGTCGCACTTGATAAATTCAGCACCAATGCATTTCCGTCTAAAATAGACTTGCATGCATCATGTTCTAAAAATCCTCTACAGCAAAAGTCGCAGAAAAGTCGCACATATTTAGACCGACTTTCTGTGCAACAGATTTAGCCAGGAATAACCAGTCTAAATCGTTTGATAAATCTCCCCCTGGATGTCTATATGTACTTGGCTGAGTGGTTTTGCCCATTGTTTCTCTGTGTGTTGGAACAGCATTTATAAAAAAAAAAAAAGGTGTGTGGGGGACAAAGCCCAAAAATTACACCCCTGAGGCCAAGGTTCCAGGCAAAAACTTGAAATTTATTCGTATCCTGATGCAATACAGTAAAATCTCAGAAGGTGACTGAGGCCTTCCCTCCAATGTGACCCAGAGAAGCATATCCAGGAGTCCTCCCTGACTTGGCAGACACTGATCCCACACGGAGGCCAAATATATGATCCAGTAAGGCCCTTGTAGAACTTATCCTTGCTAAAATTCTAAAGATTCTCACAGCATGACGAATTACACTTGCCCTCCCTCCACATGCATCTTCTGTTTTTCTGCAGCTGCGGCAGTGAGGAAGGGAGCATCTCCTTCCCTGACCCGGTGTACTGAAAATTTGTTTTATACCATATATACTGTGTATCTAGGCAAATTTCTTCCCCGATTAGCAGGGATCTCGGGCACATTTCCCAGCACTGCCGCAGGTATCTCAGAGTGGAGACTGAAATGAAAGCAGCCTGTCAGCAGCAGAGATCCCTGCTATTCAGCGGGGAAGATATGTGCCCAGAGCGGAGACTGAAATGAAAGCAGTTTTTCAGCAGCTAGCAGAACTGTGAAATGAGGAGCAGAGATTGTAGTGAAAGCAGCGCCCGAGATCCCTGTGCCCGAAGCAGAGAAGTGGAAATGTGTCGTGTTTGTCCAGCACAGTCCTCACCCCCCCCCCCCCCCCCCCAACAGATCGTGTGTTCAGGATTTCCTTTTTCACAGGTGATAGTCAGTGAATTAGGCATCACCAGTTATATCACCTGTAGAAGACTAAGGAAATCCTGAAAACATGACCTTTTTTTTTGGGGGGGGGGGGGGGGGGAGGTTAGAGACAGGAAAGTGACAGCATTTGAGGACAACACTTGTGGCTGGAAGAAAGTCATGACGGTCTGGGCCGATAAAGAAAAAGGAAAGACACCAACTAGAGAAGATGTTACCTGCGAGTCACTGGATGTAACTTATTACTTATATGGTCTGCAGAGCCGGCGTACAGCAGATATCTACTACTATATGGTCACTGTACAAGGGGAGAATATTTGTGGTAGTGGGGGGTAGTAGTCAGCTTTATTCTCCCCTTCTCCGGTCCTATATAAGGGACTGTTCACATTGCTATTAGGGGTGTGAATCGCCAAGAATTTGGCGATTCGATTCGAATCGCGATACCAGTGTGGCGATTCGATATATCCCGATATATCGCGATACCGTCTAGGTGACGATACATCGCGATATATCCCGATACATCGCCCACCTGGGAGCATTCATAGATCCCAATAGACGCCGCTGTCAGCTTTGACAGCGGCGATCTAGTACTCCGGTGCTCACTTTTCTCATGTTATCCCGTCCGGGCTGCAAAATAAAATAAAACGCACTTTATCTTACCTGCCAACGAGCCCCCGGAGCTCCGGTACAGGTGTTCGGTCCCCGGGCTGTATTCTTCTTACTTCCTGTTAGTCCGGCACGTCACATGGAGCTTCAGCCTATCACCAGCAGAGGCGGGACATCGCTGCGGCCAGTGATAGGCTGAAGCTCCATGTGACGTGCCGGGCTAACAGGAAGTAAGAAGAATACAGCCCGGGGACCGAACACCTGTACCGGACTGTACCGGAGCTCCGGGGGCTCGTTGGCAGGTAAGATAAAGTGCGTTTTATTTTATTTTGCAGCCTGGATAGGATAAAATGAGAAAAGTGTGCACCTGATACTCCTTTAATAGCCAGCCGCGGCGATTGCCGCATGCTGGCTATTAGCGGCGGCCCCCGGCTACTGAAATCAGCCGGGGGTCGCATAGTACGGAGTGGGCACGAGTCGGAGCCCGCTCCATACACCCAGAGTGACGCCGTGTCAGATCCGGCCTGCCCGGCTCCACAAATGTGGAACTTTTATCTCCTGATGCCCAGGACATGCTGTTCCAGGCGTCCGCAGATAAAAATTCCACATCCCTAAAAGAATCGATTAAAAAATATTTTGAATCGATTCTGTATCGGCAAATGAAAAAATCGCGATTATCGCGAGAATCGATTTTTTCTTACATCCCTAATTGCTATGTACAAATATTTCTGAGGAACAGTGGCATTTTCCTGTTAGTATATTTTGCAAAACATGAAATAAGTCCTCCAGTGGTGATTATTATACAGGAAGGGATTGTTATAACTTGCTTATTAAGATTATAAAGTGACCCTAGAGTGGGTGAGGAATAACTTTATAAATAAATATTAGCACTACTGTAGAGGCCATAAGATCCATCTCTGTCCCGCCTTTAGGTTTGTGAGGATCTGATTCAGGAACGATTCTCATGGAAAAGTTTTGGGCTCTTGGATAGGAAGTTTGTCGGATTAGCGGAGTATCTCTCCTTAATGATTTATATAGACACTGACGTGAGGCGCTGTTATTTATAGAACCTCTCTCTGGAACGAAGTGTCGCAGTGTTAGATGAATTGCTGACAATTCTCTGACTTCAAGCGCATTGTTCCTTACTCCGAAGACCAGGAGCCGCCCCATTAAAAAAAATCTGAGGGAGGCCCAGCCGAGATGATAAACATACAGAACTGGTGCAAAAGCAGGAAGACCACCGTGTGAGATCTTCTCATAGGAGATCACATGACAGTTACAGTAACAAAACAGCAGTGTAAGACTAGAGATGACTTGGGGTGTGGGTGGTTATTATGGGGCAGTGCTCCCGGTTAGGGTATTAATGTAAAATGAAACAAACGAATACAAATTAATATATATATATATCTATATCTATCTATATCTCAAATAAATAAAATAAAGTTTACTACTTTGTTTCAAAGGATTTTTATTTGAGAGCTTCTTTACAAAGATACTTGAAATATGAAAGTCGTTGGATAGAAATATTAAGCAGTCTTGTCAAACACACTAAATTAACAAAAAAATAAAATTATTTTTTAGAGCTCACAGAGCTTAAAGAGCAGGAGGTTATATGCGACCAAACAAAAAAAGTGTCCCTGCGTTCCCCGGCAGCCTCCTGACACCATGGCCGGTCATTTAAAGCATAAAACATTCCCTGCCCAGAAACACAGCTGAGATTTTTGTTTGGTATAGAAGAAAATACCGGAACTATGTACAAAATAAACTTCACAGATAGAATGAGACTTAAAATCTGACGGTCTACACGTCCCCGCTTAACCTTTACTAAGCACTAAATTCTTCTGTAACAGAGGTCCCGATCTCATCTCCTCCACCAAACAGCCCAGGTCACTTCTTCACTTGCCCAGTTTCCTTTTTTCGCTGTCCCGGTTTTCGTCTCGGACAGTAAGGCAGCGCAGCAAATTAACTGGCTGAATGCCGGTGAGCCGATCAATATGTCGCATTCAGCCTTTAAGGTTTTTTGTTTTAGATTTGTACACAAAAAAAATAACACATTACAACCATTCCTTTCCAACTTCAACTAAATAAAACAATTCCCTACAACACTCTCTCGAAAAGTTATGTAAATCCTATGTACAAAATATTCGGAGTCCGAATCATCGGCGCACAGGGAACAGCAGCTGAGTGGAGGTCATGGAATCAGGGAAGAGGCTGTGATAAGTGGGAAGAGGGACGTACGCAGCAGTGATCATTTTGCCTATGGGGAGAAAAGATTTGGTGAGTTTATGTTATGTTTTGGCAGTATTTATGAGAACCTCAGTAAATATAGTAACTTACCAGCAAACCACCTTCCATGCAAAGCATTTACTGCTGCGATTGCGGATGCTATGGTTGGACATTTAACATAAACATTACCCTGTGGGAGGAAAAGAAAAAGGAACTTTTAAGAAAAATGGTTACACAATGCAAAACAATTTTAATAATTCTTAATCTGTCCTGGTTTGGATGCATTACAGGGAGCTACTCTCGCTACCAAATGAGTAGGTTTAATCTTTTCAAATGACTAAGGTCTGTATTTTGGGGTGGGCGGACAATCCACGTAATCCACCATAGTAAGTCTGGGTTCACACTATGAAAACCTGTGCAGAGGAAAAGTTGACCAGTTGCTCATAGCAACCAGATTGCTTTTTCGTTTTAAGAGGCAGTTTCAAAAAAGACACAATCTGATTGGTTGGTTGCTATGGGCAACTGGTCAACCTTTCCTGTCCCCAAATATAAGTAGAGGAACTTACCTGTGGTGAACTCTTGTCTACGTAGATGTGAACGACTCCTCCATGTTTGTTGCATTCTTCAATGACATCATCTTTTATCTCTGTATCCCAACCCGGCTCATCTTCCCTAAAGAAAAAAAAAAAATTTAAACGACAACCCGTAAGTAAAGTTTACTAGCACATGTTGACTCAGACTTACCATTAAATGGGCACTCTCCTCAAAACTAATTTTTGCTATTGCATTTCTTATGGTAAATAAAAAATATTTCTAATTTACTTTGTTTAAAAAATAAATAAAAACGTAAAGTTTTCTACATTTTGTGTTTAAAAAAGCTGCCACTAGGTGTTCTCCCTACTTGTCCAGAGCACATTTTTCCTCCCCCCCCCCCCGTCTTGCAGACTTTGGACTCCTGGACTTTGGACGCAGAAGTTCAAAACCAGGAAATGCTGAGAGGGGTAGGTGAAGCCTTAGCCAATCATAGCTAATCTCACACTGAACTGCTCTGGGCTGTGTGTAGCAGAGTAAGGGAGGAAGGTCTCCCCTGTATGGCTTCAAATGATGTCACGGCTGCTGGGGAACGCCCCTTCCCAATCTGTGAATCCGACTGAGCAGTAAATTCAGAGCAATAGCAAGGTAGAAAACTAATAAAATAGAAATAAAAGGCAGGGGGTGGTTTATCATGATGGGGGCAGTGACCTGAGGGGGGATTACAACATTTAACAAGATAATAAGAGGTACTCTTTAGATCATTTTACTAAATCTTGACCAACACTAAGAACACCTACTCACCAGGTATTGACAAGACTGTACTAAAAAGTTTCATATGGAGAAGAAATCGGTTCTCTCGGACGCTCTTCATTGGGGGACACCTATACTGATGGGGTATATGCTCTTGCCACTATGAAAAAAAGTCAGCTCCTCCCTGGCAGGATATACACGTCCACCTGCAGTGAGGTAATCAGTTTTTAGCTAGTGTCAGTAAGAGCAGACAGGTCTGGGAGCTCCCCAGACCGGGTCTTTTATTATTTTCTAGTAAGGGCTGTTTAGTTAGCTTTTTTCCTCCCCCGCCAGCAGCCATTGTGGCTGAGGGAGAGATTGCTTTGCTCTCCTCCCCTCGCAGGTGCCGGCGGCCATGATTCCTGGACAAGGACTGTCCATATCCCCGTCCGCCTCCTCTCCAGCAGAGCGGGATAGTGGGGTTTATCTTCTCCTCCCCGGCTGGTTGCCATTATAGAGGTGGGGGGAGTCCGCATAGCCCCACCCTCCTCTTGTTTAAACGCCCCCTTGTGGTCGCTTGCTGCATTCCTCTTCGTTTTAGTCTCACTAATTAACTCCCTCTGGTCAGCTCCATGATGGCCCTTTTTTTACCTAAATGAGCCCCTGTCCACAGGTAGACTTCATGCGACCCACTGTGGCGGGTCAATTTCATTGAGGTATGCTCCCTTGGTAAACCCTGGGGATACTAGTTATGTCTGTTTTCCCCTTATTGCCTGTTACCATGCCTCTGTGCCTAGGGAGTCCGCCATGTGTATTTTCTTCCGGAAGGGTACTGGGAAACCGGGAGCAGTGGTTCCTCCTCTGCCAGTCGTCCATCGGGGAAGGTTTCTTTTTTTTTTTTGGAGTGTGCATACACTGATCCCCTCCTCCACAGGTCACCAATCTCATAGCAGTCGCATCCGGGGCTGGCATTCCAGTACCCCACTGCTAGGGGGAGGTGTCCAGAGGAATGATCCGTTATATACTGGACCCAGACGTCTGCATGGTCTCCTAGAGTTTGAAGGAGTGACCCTGTGCGTTCAAGAATCCTATTCCAGCCAACGTGGCGGTTGTCGGCATGGTTTACTATTCCGTCGGATCACCCACTGTACATTGCCCGCACCGTGGCGCAAGTTCAGATAACCCACTGCCATGCTGTGGTTACGAGTGAGTGACTCCATGTTGCTCCATGGGCCTTTTACAATGCACCACATAGTGGTGCACAGGGTTCCTTGCTTTACCAGGTCCCTTTCCACATGCCTGCCACTCACGGCTGTGGGCTGGTAACCCACTTTCAGTGTGGGGTTCTGAATGCAGGACTCGCTGCGTCCATGGTCCCTATGCCTATTAGCCAGACTGCTTGGTTCATCCATCAGGTCACCTCCCTCGGCTGAAGTCTGGTGGCTCACTTTCAAATGTGACAAATGACCTTCTGGGTTCATTGGTCCTTTATACCTGTAAGCCAGACACTATCTGCATGTGTCCTTTATTTCTTTAGTCTGTGACCACAGTGCTCGTTTGTTGCACCATTGAGAGATGGGGTGCGGCACTTACTGGGGGTTCTATGGTCCTTCGCAGCAACAACGGCACTCTCAGATTCCCTTTCTGGGAGGCGGAGCGTTTGTCTGCTAAGGGCATTACCTGTGACGTTGGGTGCTGAGCCTGTTTTTCATACTGCTGGACATTTGGATTCTACGGTTCCTTTAGTGGCTGCATTCTTGGTGTCCCACTACTATTGTAAGGTACCCATGTCGGTGTTCCTACATATGCTTTGGATGCTCTGCACGGGAAGAGCCCTCTTCCCCCTCCTTTTCGGATGTACCTTGGGCCTTTCTGTAATCTTGTTCGCACAGATCTGCACCTCTATTCTGGCATAGGGCCTGATGGCTGATGTGAATTTCCATAAGATTTTCCTTCTGCAAGCCTAGCCATAAGCTGAAGTCTTCCAGTTCTACCAAGGTCTATTCCAGTTCTTTCCAGATCATCACTATCCAAGAATGTACTGGCACTTGAAGCGTCTGTACGTTCTGTCACATGACCAACCTTCATGGGACGCCCAGCCAACTCAAAGCCATTTAACTGCTTCCCCCTACATGGGTGGGGTACCTGGCTGGGCCCGTTTTTTTGCCGAGAACAATCAGAAGAGCTTTTCACCGGCTATGCTTGTGTGCTTACTGCCCACGATTGCAGCCTGGCTCTCCTCCCGTTTTCTTGGTTGGCTCAGCGACAGCCGGTCTAGCCACCGTCTGCTTGGCTCCTGCCATTGCTCTCCTCCTTCCTTAGCGCACTCTCTATGGAAGGGTGTGTTCCTCCTTCCCTTCAGTTGTGCTACACTGTCCCAAAGGTCTTTTGGAGTAACCTTCCTGTTCCCGGATCCTGGGATCCCCAGCTGGTTTCCTTTTTGCTTTCCGTTCCTGCACTGTCGGAATGTTGCTTTGAAGCACTCTTGGGTCCGAGACTGGTTAGTCTACTTGTACTGGGCACTTTCCTAGACTGCCGTGGTGTGCCTTCTTTTCTAGGCCGGCCCTTCTTCGGGCCTTAGTGATGGTTGCGGTCTCAGGCATGTGTAGTGGTCCTTTCCGGACTTCTCCACAATCCCATTTGCGGGCGGTCTTTGTGCTGTCCTTGTCTCAACATAACGTTATGTCTCCCGGAGCGCTACACCGGTGAGCCTTACGGCAGACTGGGGTTCAGTCTTTCGACTGACCCCTGTCCTCTAGTGGTTTTTCTTTCCCTCTCTAGGGGACTCCTTTGGTACATCCCATCAGTATAAGTGTCCCCCAATGAAGAGCAACTGAGAAGGGGAGATTTTTTTGTACTCACCGTAAAATCCCTTTCTCGTAGCCTTCATTGGGGGACACCGCACCCACCCATTTCTTCATGTCCTGTCCGGATGATTTTTTCTGTCTCTGTTTTTATCTGGGATTCCTTTCCAGGGTCCTTCAGACATGTCTCTTTGTTGGCTTCTACTGCTTTGTGACAAAACTGATTACCTCACTTACAGTGGGCGGGTACATCCTGCCAGGGAGGAGCCAACTTTTTTCCCTAGTGTCAGCACTTCCTAGTGGCAAGAGCATCAGTATAGGTGTCCCCCAATGAAGGCTATGAGAAAGAT
Source organism: Hyla sarda (assembly GCF_029499605.1). Lineage (NCBI taxonomy): Eukaryota > Metazoa > Chordata > Amphibia > Anura > Hylidae > Hyla > Hyla sarda. The sequence continues at coordinate 5,612,593 of NC_079200.1, forward strand.
TTTACGGTGAGTACAAAAAAAATCTCCTTTTAAAATAGTAATAATACTATATAATCCTTATATGAGAGAAAGGTTTAGTAAAACTTTAAAATTATTGGCTTTACTTCGGTTGTGTTCACACACTGCAGTTAGTGTTACTCTGCAGGGATGATTTTTACAATACAGAACTATATGGTGTAAACCAATCGAAAAACCCTACATTGCCGGACAGTAATAAAACATAAAATCACTTACGTTTGTGGGTTAAACATGTTTGATAGCTGGAAGCATTGTGTGGCAAGTGGTTGAGTGGACGCTGGAGCTGCTGGTGTTGTCAATGCCGATGACGTCAACGTGATGGCCGCAGCAGCAGCAAGAGCTGTAAAATACACAACACGTAAGAGATCCTGTCCTTTACAAACACTTACAACTACATAAAGAAAAAAAATACAATAAAAAGGAAAAGGAAACAAACCTTCACTTTGTTGTGAAATTCTTGACTGAAGATCTGTATGTAGAATAAAAAAGTAAAATGTTGTAAATTGGCAAAAGCAACATAATGCATAATAAGCATATAGAATAAAGCGTACATCAAAAAAATATAGTGCAAGAAAGTTTAGTCTCTGTACAGCTGCTAAACAGAAGCACGATCTGGCTCCGATCCATGACAGTTCTGAAGTGCTGGAGCCCAAACTATAGGATGCAATGTGAACCCACAGTCTAAGCTCCTATACTGATTGCAGACAGGCTGTATTCATGTTTCAAGCCATATAGCAGTGGTCTCCAGATGTTGCAAAACTGCAATTCCCATCATGCTCGGACATCCATTGGCATGCTGGGAGCTGTAGTCTTGCAACATATGGAGTCTGGAGACCACTGCTGCATAGACTCAAGTACACAAGAGCTACAATATTTTTGGCAAATCCCTAAACTATAATGGACCAACAATGTAGAAAGGTGTAGATCGGCATTAACTGTTTGCAGTAGACCAGCGGTCTTCAAACTGTGGCCCTCCAGATGTTGCAAAACTACAACTCCCAGCATGCCCGGACAGCCAACGGCTGTCCGGGCATGCTGGGAATTGTAGTTTTGCAACATCTGGAGGGCCACAGTTTGATGACCACTGCAGTAGACTAACTTTATCACAGTACACCTGTGCAGCACTAGGTAGCAACAGTCTATTGCACTCACAACGTGGTGCTCTTTCCCCAGAAAATGCAGTGCAAAAATGAAACTTCAGAAAGAAATTATGGAAGGCCCTCACGTTACTGTAGCAGTGCAGGTTTCTTTATTCGGGGTGCATTTGTTCGTCAGATCAAACAAGCAACATGGTAATAGCTATTTCGCGCTATACAGACAACGCTTCTTCAGACCACCAGGTGGTCTGAAGAAGCGTTGTCTGTATAGCGCGAAATAGCTATTACCATGTTGCTTGTTTGATCTGACCTGGTGTCCCGCTAATAGAACAAATGCACCCCGAATAAAGAAACCTGCACTGCTACAGTAACGTGAGTGCCTTCCATCGTTTCTCTTTCTGAAGCTAAACTATAATGGCTTCTCTTTCTATAGCATGTGGTATACTACAACAAACATCTCATTATAGTGTTATCAAAACGAGTGCAACAGTGGAGCAGTTCCTGACAGCAACCACATTTCAGATTTTAATTTTTCTGAAGGAAAAAAAAACAAACTGAAATCTGACTGGTTGTTATAGGCAACTACCCCATTATCTTAGCACAAGGTCCAATAAATATCCTATATAGTGGTTTTAAGTAAAAAGTCAAATTTCATACCTGCAACAGCACCAAAAGCCAGAGAGCCGCTCATCTGCAATGCTTGCTGCGCTGCCGGGGGTATCTGCAGTCCAGTGCCTGCCAATCCAAAAGAGGAATTGGGACATAATAAAATGTTACCTACTATTTAGAATAAGATTGTAAATATACTTCAAAATATCTGAAAACTTCCAAGAACTCTGTTCTAAAACCAAATAAATGTAACTATATAACACTGATGCATCTACAAAATTTACTTTGGGGCAGAGAGAGTGTTGTACACAATGGCCCTTATTTACTAAGCTAAAACCCACTCGTTTTTGTTGATTTTTTTTTTTAAGTTGTTTTGGCGCATAGTGTCTCAGAGTGTGCACCAGGAAAATCCGACTAACTCGACACTGCATTGTGAAAAGCCGAAAAAGGTGCGCGAGTTGACCCAAAGAAGGTGGAGTTTCACGACCAGACCTATTTACTATTAAATTCACAGAAAATCCTGTGGCTAAATGCCCGGAAATTTCCACCTAGAAAAAACAACATTTCACAGTCGTAAAAACCCAACACGCTTAGTATATGAGGCCCAATGTGCAGGGGAGGAGAAGAGGGGTCTAGATACAGAGTGGAGCTCCATTCTGCAGGGGAGGAGAAGAGGGGTCTAGATACAGAGTGGAGCTCCATTCTGCAGGGGAGGAGGAGAGGGGTCTAGATACAGAGTGGAGCTCCATTCTGCAGGGGAGGAGAAGAGGGGTCTAGATACAGAGTGGAGCTCCATTCTGCAGGGGAGGAGGAGAGGGGTCTAGATACAGAGTGGAGCTCCATTCTGCAGGGGAGAAGAGGGGTCTAGATACAGAGTGGAGCTCCATTCTGCAGGGGAGAAGAGGGGTCTAGATACAGAGTGGAGCTCCATTCTGCAGGAGAGAAGAGGGGTCTAGATACAGAGTGGAGCTCCATTCTGCAGGGGAGAAGAGGGGTCTAGATACAGAGTGGAGCTCCATTCTGCAGGGGAGAAGAGGGGTCTAGATACAGAGTGGAGCTCCATTCTGCAGGGGAGAAGAGGGGTCTAGATACAGAGTGGAGCTCCATTCTGCAGGGGAGGAGGCTCAGGGCACAGGAAGAGGGAGTTTACTATGAAGAAGATTGGAGCCATACAACACTCTGCACACAGGGACTTGGGAGCGACTCCTGTACATCAAGGTCCTTCATTGAGATATAAATACCTAGAATAATTGGTGGAACATTGACTTTCAAACACCACAATCTGAATGTACTAGTGAAGTAAAATGGAAGACTTTCATAATTTGAAATTAGGTTCAAGCTGATGTGAATTTCCATAATATTTACCTTCTGCAAGCCTAGCCATCAGCTGAAGTCTCCCAGTTGTACCAAGGTCTATTCCAGTTCTTTCCAGCTCATCACTATCCAAAAATGAACTGGCGTTTGAAGCGTCTGTACGTTCTGTCACATGACCAACCTTCATGGGACGCCCAGCCAACTCAAAGCCATTTAACTGCTCAAGAGCTTTTTTGGCACATTCAGAATCTGAAAACTAAAGATATGAATGAAAAAAATCAGTAAAAAATTCTACAATGTAGGACTCACTATCATCAACACTAGTGAATGAGATACTTACAGTAATAAAGCCATATCCCTTGGAGCGGCCAGTTTCACTATCCATCATAAGTTGTATACTCTCAATCTGGAAGAAAAGAAATACATTTTTATATAAATATTATATACACATACAGCAATGGCACTCCAAGTCTTTATTAACTTCAAACGGTGCATTGTTTGAGGTGAATAAACTCTTTTCTTCACCACCTGCCATTGCTCTTTCCATTGATATTAAGAAGGATCCCTGACCAGGATTAACAGGCACCCGTTAACCAGTGGAGTGCTGCTTTCCTTGTTCTACTCTATGGGGGAGATTTATCAAAACCTGTACAAAGAAAAAGTTGCCCAGTAGCCCATAGCAACCAATCACATTGCTTCTTTCATTTTTAACCCCTTAAGGACCAAGGACGTACCGGTACGTCCTTGGTCCTGCTCTTCTGATATAACGCGGGGTTACACAGTAACCCCGCGTCATATCATGGCGGGCCCGGCGTCATAGTGAAGCCGGGACCCGCCTCTAATAGCGTGCAGCGCCGATCGCGGCGCCACGCGCTATTAACCCTTTAGCCGCGCGCTCAAAGCTGAGCCGCGCGGCTAAAAGTGAAAGTGAAAGTTCCCGGCTAGCTCAGTCGGGCTGTTCGGGATAGCCGCAGCTAATCGCGGCATCCCGAACAGCTGACAGGACAGCGGGAGGGCCCCTACCTGCCTCCTCGCTGTCCGATCGCCGAATGACTGCTCAGTGCCTGAGATCCAGGCATGAGCAGTCATCCGTCAGAATCGTTGATCACTGGTTTCTTATGAGAAACCAGTGATCAACATAGAAGATCAGTGTGTGCAGTGTTATAGGTCCCTATGGGATAACAATGATCAGTATAAGAGATCAGTGTGTGCAGTGTTATAGGTCCCTATGGGACCTATAACACTGCAAAAAAAAAGTGAAAAAAAAAAGTGAATAAAGATCATTTAACTCCTCCCCTATTAAAAGTTTGAATCACCCCCCTTTTCCAATAAAAAAAAAACACAGTGTAAATAAAAATTAAAATAAACATATGTGGTATCACCGCGTGCGGAAATGTCCGAATTATAAAAATATATCATTAATTAAACCGCTCAGTCAATGGCGTGCGCGCAAAAAAATTCCAATAATTCCTATCAATGCAAAAATGGTACCGTTAAAAACTTCAGATCACGGTGCAAAAAATGAGCCCTCATACCGCCCCATACACGGAAAAATAAAAAAGTTATAGGGGTCAGAAGATGACAATTTTAAACGTATTAATTTTCCTGCATGTAGTTATGATTTTTTCCAGAAGTCCGACAAAATCAAACCTATATAAGTAGGGTATCATTTTAACCCCTTAAGGACCGAGCCCTTTTTCACCTTAAGGACCGGAGCGTTTTTTGCAATTCTGACCACTGTCACTTTAAACATTAATAACTCTGGGATGCTTTTAGTTATCATTCTGATTCCGAGATTGTTTTTTCGTGACATATTCTACTTTAACTTAGTGGTAAAATTTTATGGTAACTTGCATCCTTTCTTGGTGAAAAATCCCAAAATTTGATGAAAAAAATGAAAATTTTGCATTTTTCTAACTTTGAAGCTCTCTGCTTGTAAGGAAAATGGATTTTTTGGGTTCACATATACAATATGTCTACTTTATGTTTGCATCATAAAATTTATGAGTTTTTACTTTTGGAAGACACCAGAGGGCTTTAAAGTTCAGCAGCAATTTTGAAATTTTTCACAAAATTTTCAAACTCTCTATTTTTCATGGACCAGTTCAGGTTTGAAGTGGATTTGAAGGGCCTTCATATTAGAAATGCCCCATAAAAGACCCCATTATAAAAACTACACCCCCCAAAGTATTCAAAATGACATTCAGTAAGTGTATTAACCCTTTAGGTGTTTCACAGGAATAGCAGCAAAGTGAAGGAGAAAATTCAAAATCTTCATTTTTTACACTCGCATGTTCTTGTAGACCCAATTTTTGAATTTTTGCAAGGGGTAAAAAGGAGAAAATTTTTACTTGTAATTGAAACCCAATTTCTCTCGAGTAAGCACATACCTCATATGTCTGTTAATTGTTCGGCGGGCGCAGTAGAGGGCTCAGAAGGGAAGGAGCGTCAAATGGTTTTTGGGGGGCATGTCACCTTTAGGAAGCCCCTATGGTGCCAGAACAGCAAAAAACCACACATGGCATATCATTTTGGAAACTAGACCCCTCAGGGAACGTAACAAGGGGTAAAGTGAACCTTAATACCCCACAGGTGTTTCACGACTTTTGCATATGTAAAAAAAAAAATTATTTTTTTTACCTAAAATGCTTGGTTTTCCAAAAATTTTACATTTTTAAAAAGTGTAATAGCAGAAAATACCCCCCAAAATTTGAAACCCAATTTCTCCCGATTCAGAAAACACCCCATATGGGGGTGAAAATTGCTCTGCTGGCGCACTACAGGTCTCAGAAGAGAAGGAGTCACATTTGGCTTTTTGAAAGCAAATTTTGCTCTGGGGGCATGCCGCATTTAGGAAGCCCCTATGGTGCCAGAACAGCAAAAAAAAAAACACATGGCATACCATTTTGGAAACTAGACCCCTCGGGGAAAGTAACAAGGGGTAATGTGAATCTTAATACCCTACAGGTGTTTCACGACTTTTGCATATGTAAAAAAAAATTTTTTTTTTTTTACCTAAAATGCTTGTTTTCCCAAAAATTTTACATTTTTAAAAAGGGTAATAGCAGAAAATACCCCACAAAATTTGAAGCCCAATTTCTCCCGAGTACGGCGATACCCTATATGTGACCCTAAACTGTTGCCTGGAAATACGACAGGGCTCCAAAGTGAGAGCGCCATGCGCATTTGAGGCCTAAATTAGGGATTGCATAGGGGTGGACATAGGGGTATTCTACGCCAGTGATTCCCAAACAGGGGGCCTCCAGCTGTTGTAAAACTCCCAGCATGCCTGGACAGTCAGTGGCTATCTGGCAATACTGGGAGTAATTGTTTTGCAACAGCTGGAGGCTCCGTTCTGGAAACAGTGGCGTACCAGACGTTTTTCATTTTTATTGGGGAGGGGAGGGGGGCTGTGTGGGGGTATGTGTATATGTAGTGTTTTTTACTTTTTATTTTATTGTGTGTTAGTGTAGTGTAGTGTTTTTAGGGTACAGTCACACGGGCGGGGGGTTCACAGTAGTTTCTCGCTGGCAGTTTGAGCTGCGGCAGAAAATTTGACGCAGCTCAAACTTGCAGCCGGATACTTACTGTAATCCTCCGCCCATGTGAGTGTACCCTGTACGTTCACATTGGGGAGGGGGGGAACATCCAGCTGTTGCAAAACTACAACTCCCAGCATGTACGGTCTATCAGTGCATGCTGGGAGTTGTAGTTTTGCAACCGCTGGAGGCGCCGTTTTGGAAACAGTGACGTACCAGACGTTTTTCATTTTTATTGGGGAGGGGGGCTGTGTAGGGGTATGTGTATATGTAGTGTTTTTTACTTTTTATTTTATTGTGTGGTAGTGTAGTGTAGTGTTTTTAGGGTACAGTCGCACGGGCGGGGGTTCACAGTCGTTTCTCGCTGGCAGTTTGAGCTGCGACAGAAAATTTGCCGCAGCTCAAACTTGCAGCCGGATACTTACTGTAATCCTCCGCCCATGTGAGTGTACCCTGTACGTTCACATTGGGGGGGGGGGGGGGGGGGAGAAACATCCAGCTGTTGCAAAACTACAACTCCAAGCATGTACGGTCTATCAGTGCATGCTGGGAGTTGTAGTTTTGCAACAGCTGGAGACACACAGGTTGTGAAACACCGAGTTTGGTAACAAACTCAGTGTTTTGCAACCAGTGTGCCTTCAGCTGTTGCAAAAGCTACAACCCCCAGCATGTACGGACAGCGGAAGGGCATGCTGGGTCTTGTAGTTATGCAAAAGCCGGAGGCATACTACATTGGCTGGGGATGCTGGGGATTGTAGTTATGCAACAGCTGGAGACACACTGGTTTACTACTTAACTCAGTGTGCCTTCAGCTGTTGCAAAACTACAACTCTCAGCAGTCACCGACAGCCAACGGGCATGCTGGGAGTTGTAGTTATGCAACCACCAGATGCACCACTACAACTCCCAGCATGCACTTTAGCTGATTGTGCAAGCTGGGAGTTGTAGTTACACAACAGCTGAAGGTACACTTTTACATAGAAAGAATGTGCCTTCAGCTGTTGCAAAACTACAAGTCCCAGCATGCCCATAAGGGCATGCTGGGAGTTGTGGTGGTCTGCCTCCTGCTGTTGCATAAGTACAGCTCCCAGCATGCCCTTGTTGCATGCTGGGAGCTGTTGCTAAGCAACAGCAGGAGGCTGTCACTCACCTCCTGCTGCTGCTGATCGCCGCACAGGTCAGTCCCGCCGCCGCCGTCGCTCCTGGGGCCCCGATCCCAACAGGGACGCCGGGGATCGGGGTCCCCAGCACCGGGGGTCGTCTTCCCGCACCCGCTCACGTCCTCCGGAAGAGGGGCGGAGCGGGTTGCGGGAGTGACACCCGCAGCAGGCGCCCTGATTGGTCGGCCGGTAATCCACCTCACCCCTGCTGGCTCTGGCTGTTCGGGGCCGTCTCTGACGGCCCCGATCAGCCAGTAATTCCGGGTCATCGGGTCACTGGAGACCCGATTGACCCGGAATCTGCCGCAGATCGCTGGACTGAATTGTCCAGCGATCTGCGGCAATCGCCGACATGGGGGGACATAATGACCCCCCTGGGCGATATGCCGGGATGCCTGCTGAACGATTTCAGCAGGCATCCGGCTCCCCTCCGGCTAGCGGTGGGGGCCGGAAATGCTCAGGGCGTATCCATACGCCCTCGGTCCTTAAGGACTTGGAAACGGGGGCGTATGGATACGCCCTATGTCCTTAAGGGGTTAATCGTATGGACCTACAGAATACATATCAGGTGTCATTTTTACCGAAAAATGTACTACGTAGAAACGGAAGCCCCCAAAAGTTACAAAACAGCGTTTTTTTTCAATTTTGTCGCACAATGATTTTTTTTCCCGCTTCACCATAGATTTTTGGGCAAAATGACTGACGTCATTACAAAGTAGAATTGGTGGCGCAAAAAATAAGCATCATATGGATTTTTAGGTGTAAATTTGAAAGAGTTATGATTTTTTAAAGGCAAGGAGCAAAAAACGAAAATGCAAAAACGGAAAAACCTCCGGTCCTTAAGGGGTTAACAAGGCCTCTGTAAAATGAAAGAAGCAATTGATTGGTTGCTATGGGCAACTTTTTCTTTGCACAGGTTTTGATAAATCTCCCCCTATCTCTCGATTATAGTTTGAGAAAACAGAACATCACAATCACAGCAAACACACAAGGATTCTTGCACACTCACTCTGCCAAATGGTTCAAATATTCCACGAAGCATCTCTTCTGTTATGTTAAAATGCAAAGATCCAACGTATAGCCTCATTGGCCCGGCTGTGCCCTTCTGTAAATTATTGGCCATTGCAGCAGCTCTGTTTTTCTCTGCCTGTGAATAAAAAGGCACAATAGTTAGAGAGGTGAACGTAAAACTACTACTAGTTGCAGTTTACAATTGATAGGCGGTTAATCGCCAATGGGCAGGGTGCGGCCACCAGCACCAATCAGCTACTTAAATGGGCTCTGTCAGATTAAAAAACGTTTTATATGTTGTACATCTTGGCAAAATATGAACCTTTCTAATATACTTCATAATGTTATCAACTTTTTATAGAAATCATGGCCATCCCATCCTGAAGATAGTCCTGTCTGGCTTTATCATCTTTGTCCCAGCTAAAGCACAGACCGTGAAAAAGTCCAGGAAGTGAGGGCGGGACTAGCACTCCCCTGTGCTCACTCCTGTCCTATCAGACTGCAGCATGAAAACAGGGAGGAGGGGGCTACAGCGCAGCCTGTAGTGATTGGATGAAGAGACAGTACAGCACAGTACTGAGGAGTCATGCTGAGGGAGGACACGCCCCCTCCAAAGTACAGAATGATAAACCAAGTGAGCAAGAGAAAGGTGGTATTTATGTACATATAGTTGTGTCTAGAACCTATATTTCTCTCTATCAGGATTAGGTACTAAGTAACATATTTTTTGAGATATATGACAGTGGGAAGCTCTTTAACATCCCTCATTATACAGTGAATGTGACTTTAATCCTTCCCATATTCTTTGTATTGTGGTGGCACTGAGTAACTGCAGCTTGGCCACCACTATACAAGGAATAGTGCAGGGCTCCCAGGCCCTGTTGACTTTATAATGTGGGGGGACCCTCAGTGAACAGTGTTAACAGAAACTATAAAAAAAAAAGGTATAAAGCATTTTGTGCCTCCAGCTGTTGTAAAACTACAACTCCCAGCCAAAGGCTGTCCAGGCATGCTGGGAAGTGTTAGTTTTGCAACAGATGGAGGCACCCTGGCTGGAAAAAAAAACCTGAAGCATATGCCTGGTACTTACCTGAGAAGCCTGTACTATAATAGGAACACCCAAGACCCTCTGTCCTGTCAGACCGATTGCTAGAGGCACGGAGCTAACATCAACAAATTCCACATAAGCTATCCCCTTAGAACGTCTGGAATTTCTGTCTGAGATCATCCTCACATCACGAACCTAAGGAACAAGGTTCAAAGGTTAAGATGATTTTTAAACACAAGTCATTGGTGGAGATATAATCAAAACCTGTCTAAAGGAAATGTTGCCGAGTTGCCCATAGCAACCAGATTCTCATTTCTGAAAAGGTCTTTGAAAAATGAAAGCAGCGATCTAATTGGTTGCTATGGGCAACTCAGCAACTTTTCCTCTGGACAGGTTTTGGTAAATCTCCCCCGATGTATTTACATAAAAGCCAGCATTACCAAACTACAGCAGAAAGAATAAATGCACAAAGCACAAAAAAATAAAAGTCTCCTCACTTTGCCAACCGTTGAGAAAAATTCTTCTAGGTCTCTTGGACGGATCCTTGCTGCCAGCTGCATACAGAAGACCGTGCGTGCATCTCTTTCTTCTGGTGTTAGATTATCAATTGGTCCTCTGAAAAGGAGAATACAGGTATCAATCTGCAGCTTGTGCAAATTAAAGTTTTAGTTTACAATTTTGTGCTAAACTTATTTTAGCAGACTCAAGACAGCCACCCTTTTGTATGCCTTAGGCTCTGTACACATCTGTAATAACTGGAAGCCATGTTTGGTACCACTGCTGCCGACCTACCATAGAGGCTTCAATGGCAGAAAACACTGCACCAAATCTGATGCAATTTGAAACAGTGGCTTTGAACTGTGCAAATGTAAACAGAGCCTAAAAATAAAGATATCTGTGTCCAGTAATGTCCTGACTGCTACATACCTCACAGGGCTCTTCTCCCTCTTCTGTGGGCTTTTGCTCTTTGAACGACGCCTAAAATAATAAAATAAATAATTTTTTAATGAACACTGTGAATCAAGGCCTTCTCCATGTATACTACCATTTTCCCAGCCTTCTGTTCCTCCTCTAGGTGGATGGACAGAAGGTTTAGCAGCAGCGTGAATTACACTTAACCCCGGCAGTCACAGCGCACCCTCCAACCCCAGCAGTCAAAAGTACCCCCAAAACCATCAGGGCAGTCTCAATCAGCTTCTCCTGTCCAACCAGACTTGACTAATCTCTTCCTTATTGGGTACAAAGATCAATCAAGGCTGGAAGGACAGGTGGGAGTCACTGGGGTTTGTACTGAAGACTTGTGGTTCAGGCAGCATAAAGGTAATGACAGATTCCCTTTATACCTGTGCAGAAGTAGAAAAATGGAGACCAGTGGACAGCACCTTGTGCGTTACCCTTAAATGGGTAATCCACCCCTAGACATCTTATCACCTATTCAAATTATAGGGGATAAGATTTCTGATTGTTGGGGTCATGCCGCTGGGGACCTCCACGATCTCGGCTGCTTCACTCTGTGCCGGATGACTGGCGATGCGGGACGGAGGCTCGTGCAGCCTCTAGCCTCCAGCGCTGCACCCAGTGCTCTAAATGAATGCTGTGTGCAGCAGAGAGATCGTGGGGGTCTCCAGCGGATAGGGAATAAGACGTCAAGGGGCGGAGTACCCCTTTAAATGACTTGGACCCTTAGAAGGATCCTGTAGTCAGATTTCCTTTAAAGGGGTAGTCCAGTGGTGAAAAACTTATCCCCTATCCTAAGGATAGGGGATAAGTTTGAGATCGCGGGGGGTCCGACCGCTGGGGCCCCCTGCGATCTCTCTGTACGGGGCCCCGGCTCTCCGCCGAGATAGCGGGTGTCGACCCCCCGCACGAGGCGGCGGCCGACACGCCCCCTCAATACATCTCTATGGCAGAGCCGGAGATTGCCGAAGGCAGCGCTTCGGCTCTGCCATAGAGTTGTATTGAGGGGGCGTGTCGGCCGCCGCCTCGTGCGGAGGTCGACACGCCCCCTTCCAGCGGGCTGTCGGGGCTCCGTACAGAAGATCGCGGGGGGCCCCAGGGGTCGGACCCCCCGCGATCTGCAACTTATCCCCTATCCTTAGGATAGGGGATAAGTTGCTCACCACTGAATCACCACTGGACTACTCCTTTAAGGCTATGATTTCCAAAGACTTTCCAACATTGGTAACAAATTGCACCAACCTTGGCTTCACGGTGTGTGGTACTCCTGACACTTTGCCTCGCATAGAGCTGCCAAACTTTGGTCCAGAACTATAAAGAAAAAATAGACAAGTTAATTTTAAAACTGAAAATGGTATTAAAAATGTCAGAATGCAATTTCCTTAGCAACATCCAATTTATATGAAAATATTAGCAATTTTATTGTCCAATCAATTATGTTTCTACAATTTGTTAAAAGACAAAGAATTGCAACACTGCCGAAAGCTGTCAAGTGGTGCTACAATGTGTCAACCTTTTAGCAATCTGTACGGCTCCTTTCCAAATTTCTTTAATCAGTTTCAATCACGGACAGAGGTGTCAGCAGAGAGCACTGTGGCCAGACTGGAAAGAACTACACAACTTCCTGTGGAGCATACAGCAGCTGATAAGTACTGGAAGGATTACTTTATTTATAAATTAATTAAAAGTTAAATCAAGATATTTATATAGACGTAATTTACAAGTTTGTAGAACTTTCTTCCACAACTTGATAATTTTTTTTTTTCCTCCAGAGTACCCCTTTAACCCCTTAAGGACCGGAGGTTTTTCCGTTTTTGCATTTTCGTTTTTTGCTCCTTTCCTTTAAAAAATCATAACTTTCAAATTTACACCTAAAAATCCATATGATGGCTTATTTTTTGCGCCACCAATTCTACTTTGTAATGACGTCAGTCATTTTGCCCAAAAATCTATGGTGAAGCGGGAAAAAAAATCATTGTGCGACAAAATTGAAAAAAAACGCTGTTTTTTAACTTTTGGGGGCTTCCGTTTCACCTGATATGTATTCTGTAGGTCCATACGATTAAAATGATTAAAATGATATCCTACTTATATAGGTTTGATTTTGACGGACTTCTGGAAAAAATCATAACTACATGCAGGAAAATTAATACGTTTAAAATTGTCATCTTCTGACCCCTATAACTTTTTTATTTTTCCGTGTATGGGGCGGTATGAGGGCTCATTTTTTGCGCCGTGATCTGAAGTTTTTAACGGTACCATTTTTGCATTGATAGGACTTATTGATCACTTTTTATTCATTTTTAAATGATATAAAAAGTGACCAAAAATGCACTATTTTGGACTTTGGAATTTTTTTGCGCACACGCCATTGACCGTGAGGTTTAATTAATGATATATTTTTATAATTCGGACATTTCCGCACTCTGTGATACCACATATGTTTATTTTTATTTACACTTTTTTTTTATTGGAAAAGGGGGGTGATTCAAACTTTTAATAGGGGAGGAGTTAAATGATCTTTATTCACTTTTTTTTTGCAGTGTTATAGCTCCCATAGGGACCTATAACACTGCACACACTGATCTCTTATACTGATCATTGTTATCCCATAGGGACCTATAACTGCACACACTGATCTCTTATACTGATCATTGTTATCCCATAGGGACCTATAACACTGCACACACTGATCTTCTATGTTGATCACTGGTTTCTCATAAGAAACCAGTGATCAACGATTCTGCCGCATGACTGCTCAGGCCTGGATCTCAGGCACTGAGCAGTCATTCGGCGATCGGACAGCGAGGAGGCAGGAAGGGGCCCTCCCGCTGTCCTGTCAGCTGTTCGGGATGCCGCGATTAGCCGCGGCTATCCCGAACAGCCCGACTGAGCTAGTCGGGAACTTTCACTTTTAGCCACGCGGCTCAGCTCTGAGCGCGCGGCTAAAGGGTTAATAGCGCGCGGCGCCGCGATCGGCGCTGCGCGCTATTAGAGGCGGGTCCCGGCTTCACTATGACGCCGGGCCCGCCATGATATGACGCGGGGTTACTGTGTAACCCCGCGTTATATCAGAAGAGCAGGACCGGTACGTCCTTGGTCCTTAAGGGGTTAAAAGGAGTTATGCAATAAATATATAGGAGGATGGGGTGGATTGTGTGGTGAGTGGTTTCCAGTAGTCGGATACTTTGAATAGGTCTGAAATGGGAAGAACTGCTACACCCAACAATAGTGCATACAACAAAAAGTTCCTCATTAATATTGTGATTTATTTTTAAAAATAATAATTGTAGTTCTTAAACAGGAGGGCTCTAAAAACTGAAGGATTAAATAGGTCATCTGTTCTATGTGTAGTAACAATACACTGCAGGGGGTAATTGCCTAAAGGAAACTTGGTGCCCCATAGTAAGAGAATCAAAATCTAAAATGTAATAGGGGGAAGTTGTATTTAAAAATAGCAGCCCATATCTTATCCATAAGTCTTACAGACACTTGGCATCCAGACAGTATTCTAGAGAACTCCTGCAGAAGACGAACACACGGTATTTCAAAGAAAATTTGTTTTCAAATCAACTGGTGCAAGAGTAAATGCTTCTGGTTTAAAAAAGAGTTAAGATCTACTAATCAGCTGTATACCCTGGATGAAGTCCTGTAGTCTTCATAGTCTCTCCCTGCTGCCATTTTTTTTTTTTTTTTTGCAATATATTTTTATTCAACATTTTCAGAATAACACAAAAACATATCAGAAATATCACGATCCCCATCTGGGAAAATAACGGACCGCGATCCAACATACAATACAATAACTGTCTTAAAAATGACAAATACTGAGGTGCTGTAGTGAAGTGATGCAGGATTCCCTCTCTCCCCAAGGATTCAATAAGCTTAATCCTTACAGTCTAAACTGAATCAGGAAGCTGTAATGCCCCCAGCGTCCCTTTCAATGATTCCGTAAGGTACCATGTGGTGCGTCTAAAAGGATATACAATGTCGGCTACCTCCCGGGGATTATAGTGTGTAACAATGAACGGTGTCCACTTTTCGAAGAAACGTGCCGTGCCAGAGTTGCAATGGCGTTCAGCATCCAATCTGTCTACCCCTAAAAAGAACTTCAATTGAGTTATCAATAATTGCAGGTCCGGTACCCGGTCCTCCAACCACCGGAGAAACAAGCATCGGAGAGCAACCAGCAAGACCACATGTATTATTTTAGGGATCCTCTGGATCCCCGTCCGATCCTCCTCCGGAGGACGAAGCTGGTGAAATATAAGGGTCTGAACCTTAAAAGGAAGACTTACCCGCCAGTGGTCTCTGATGTAGGAGCAGATCGAGCGCCAGTAGCCAGCCGAGTGAGCACAGTCCCAGATCCCGTGAAAAAGATTTGTCATAGGTGTAAGACATTTGGGGCAGTGTGTTATACGCTCAGGGAAACAAGGCGACGGTGGGATATTAAAGCCGTACAAGGCTGCGTGGGAAACTTTAAAATAGGTCTCCCTCCATCGTTCATTGATAACCTGTTTACAAACCGCTTCCCATCCCGTAAGTATAGTCTCATGAATGTCTGGGTCCCCAGTCCATCTCTCCCATGTGGTAAACAGGCGTTTTGGGTCGAATTTTAAAAGTCTCCCCCGTAAAGCTAGGTATAATTGGGAAATGGAAGTCTTCCTCGGACCATCCCCTACTATGTCATCACTGCTGCTGCCATCTTTATCCATGTCGGTAACTTTCCATAGCAGAGGAACGTTACTCTTGCTCTGGGCAGCTCCTTACACATACATAGGTGGCAGCAGTGAGCACTGTCATTTTGGGAGGGGTTTGAGAACACACAAAAAATAATGACGTGACCTGACTGAGGCTCATGACATCATTGCAGCGCCCCGCTTGTGACGTTATGGCCACACACCCTCAATGCAAGTCTATGACAGGGGGAGTGACGGCCGTGAGGGTGCATGGTCGTGATGTCACAAGCAGGGTGTGGCCATGATGTCACGACCCCCGCCCGCACCCAGCATTCTAAATGAATGTCGGGTGCTGCTCAGAGATCAAGGATCCCAGTGGCGGGAGCCCCGCCATCAGACATCTTATCCCGCCCTTTGGATAGGGGATAAGATGTCTAGGGGTAGAGTACCCCTTTTAAACAATGTCTGTCATACTACATAGGTCTAAGTACATACTATGGACTTCTGTAACGGCCTCTGAACCGCCGATCTTTGCTCCTTGACCGACTCCTCCGACGTTCCTTACTGCGACTGCGCTTTTTTTCTCGGCTTCTACTTCTCTTCCTCTCCTTGCTGCGCTTCCTCTCCTTGCTCCTGCTACGCTTTCTTTCACGGCTACGACTTCGGCTTTTACTTTTCTTTTTCCTTTAAAATCAAACAAAAGATTAAACTAGGAACGGCCATTATCACAAGGTACCTCAATTGTAGACAAGTTAATATGTGCTATGGTCCAGACACTACAACTCCTTTGTAATAAAAGCTGAAACAGCGTGCCATGTTCAGAGGCCTTCTGACTGTGCCAAGCAGACCATTGTGGCATATTGATATACCCGAGTATGATATTGCCACCCTTATAACGTCTGTTTGCACACTATTACAGAGCTAATGTTAATCTATTCACATGGGCATATAAAGCATATTCCTGCCTAGAACTCCCCCCACCACTTGTTTAAAGTACAGAAATATAAACGCCACTCAGGCAGCAGAAGGATGATCAGGTCAAATTTTTCAGAAATTGTAATATGAAAAATTACACAAACTGGAACCCAACGCACCTCCTCCAATCTGACCTTTATAACTTGGGGACAATGATTGCAGATTTATCAGTACTTATGAGGACAAAAGCTTGAAGGGGTATTCTAGATTTTTACATCTTATCCCCCTGTCCAAAGGATAGGATGTATGATCACAAGGGTCCCGCCGCTGGGACCCCCGCGATCTGTGCAGCCCTGCCTCCGAGACTAGAAGTCACACCATGCCCCTCCATTCATGTCTATGGGAGGGGACGCGACTGCCTCCCATACACACGAATGGAGGGGGCATGGTGCGACGTCAAGTCTCGGAGGCAGGGCTGCACAGATCGCGGGGGTCCCAGCGGCGGTACCCTAGCGATCATACATCCTATCCACTCTCCTTTGGATAGGGGATAAGATAAAGCCGGAATACCCCTTTATCTTTGATAAAAAAAATAAAAAATCTTTTTTTGCTAATATAGTGTATCATAGGCTATTAGAGATTAATGTAGAAGTTCTTAAGTAGGGTTGTGCTTACCTGTTTTAGCTGATGTGGCAGGTATGAGTTTCCAACCATACTGATTCTATTTCTGAGCAGATGAGATTTCTTTACGCTGCTCATATTTTCCATGAATTGCTTTGCAGAGAGGTAGGTTGAGTATAATCACTGCAATTCCCCTAACGAGACCAACCTTATCCCCTGGCCAGAGTTAAGCGAACTTACAGTAAATTGGTTCCTTACAAACCTTGAGGCTCAGACATTGATTATTCTGCATGAGTCCGTTCCGCTCTCCAAGTGCTCCAGTTGCCTTGAAAAGGCAGATACAGTCCTAGTCATCCAGGACTTTTCCAGGCGACCGGAGCACTTGGAAAGCGGAACTAACTCATGCAGAATAAAGTCATCAATGGCACAAAGTATGTTACAAACCAATTTACCGTAGGTTCGCTTAACTCTACCCCAGTCTCCAGTAACCAGAAGCCTAAATTACTCAGCGCCGTTTTGATGCATTTTCTTACTCAAAGTGAGCTTTTTCAAAGATTTTGCCGTCAGGAGAAAGATTTAACAAATAATCACAACTGAGGTGTTTTATGAAGATATGAAGTTATCTGTGTTTACATTGCATTTTTAGTTTTAGGATTTAGTGTAGAAAATTGCAGACTTCTCCGTAATGCCAAGTTTCCACTTGATTTTTTCTGGCAGTTTTTGGAAAACCGCCACTGCAGTTAGAGCCAAACTCAGAAGTGTATTCAATAGGAATAGGAAACATAAAGGAAGGACTTACATTCCTCGTCCCTTATGGATCCACTTCTGACTTTGGCTCAAAAACTGCAATGGCGGTTTTCCAAAAACATCCAGAAAAAAAACCAAGTGGAAACTTAGCCTAATAGTCACAATTTATGTCATTACAAATTATCTCCATTCTATAAAAGTTATGTAATATACTCGAAATATTTTAAACCTTGGATAACCCTAAAGTAAAGGACATGAAAGCCTAGTGTAGCGTACATTCAAGACTCCTGTGTGTATGGGCTTCAATAAACCTCAATAGATACAAATTCAGGTTTTTTTTGCAGATATTTGGACCATGACAAATCCACCACATCTGCATATGGCCCGAGAGGTTCTAAATTGTTTCAAATCTATAAATTGGACTATATGCAAGAGAATTTAGGTAATACAATAACATTAGTAAAGTAACAAATTATAAGGGGTGGTCCAGTGAATTACAACGCATTACCTATCCACAGGATAGGTGATAAGTGTCTGATTGCGCGGGGTCTGATCTGAGATTGTCGCAATGTCCTGAACGGAACCCTGATCTCTAAGACGACCTTGCTGCAGATGACATGTGTGCCATTCATTTCTATATGAGCATCGAAGAGACACGAGTGCTGTAGTTTTGCAGCACCAGCGCTCCTATAGAAACGACTGGAGCTGGTGCCATCTGCAGCACGTTCTCCTCTCAGATCTGCGGTCACCTTTAAGGGGTACTCTTCCCCTAGACATCTTCTCTTCTATCCAAAGGGGATCTCCCTGCATTCGTTTAGAGCTTCAGGTGCAGCGCAGGAGGCTCGTGACGTTATGGCCGGGTGTGACCATGACACGAGCCTCAACTCCGCATCGCCAGTCATCCGGCATGTCTGGGGTGCCAAAGCCAAGATCGCGGGGGTCCCAAGCGGCGGGACGCCCGCGATCTGACATCTTATTTCCTATCCATTGGATAGGGGGATAAGATGTCTAGGGGCGGAGTACCCCTTTAAGGAAAAAGCATGGGTTCCCAGCGGTCGAAGACCCACGATCAGACATTTATGTTGCGGATGGGGAATAAGTTGTATTTCACTGGGCAAATAGGTTCTATAAGTTCAGATGCACCTACTTTTTGCTGCGCTCCTCATGTCCATTGGCACTGTTCAGTTTGTTCTCGTCCTAAGCAGGGTTGATAGAAGAACATCATGAGGGCGAAGAGGAAATAATTCAAGTGGGCAAAGGGTAAAGGGGATTGGAATGAGAGAATAAACAAAAAAATTTAATGTCTAAATTATTTAAAAAAAATATTGTGTGTGAGGCTAAATAAAAAAAATATAAAAAATATACATGGGAACTTCTTTAAAAGTTCCACTACAATGTCAATAATATTCTATAAAAGCTACAATTAACTAGTGCAATTGGGTTTAGTCTTCTATACTTAGACAAGTTCATGTACTAGAGCATCCTGTGACTGTAAAATGCTGATGCTGTGGGTTTTGCCTACATGTGGAAAGTTGTATTGATTTAAACACTGGTTAGGTGCTGTGGTCCTTATGGTCAGTACCAAGGCTATCGTTTGCCTAAGCCCAAAGTGGCCGCGCTAGCAGCGACCACTATCCAATTCCAGTGACCGATGCCATTCCTGTGATCTTCGCCCATTTTCGTTGGTGGGTTGGGACTGTAAGAACTTGATGCCACCTCTGTCACACATCTCGCCCTGAAGCAAACAGGGATTCACACTGCTTTAGTAACGTCGACTCCCAAGAAAAATCAGCAAATATGTACCTGTCAAACCTAAACATTTCCCTACTTCAGTTCCTACGAACACGGAAATATCCATGTTTAACAAAGGCTCAGGGAGCCATTACATTATGCCCAGCATCTTCATTGTGAGGGGATAACTGCCAATAAATAAAGAAGCTTATTAAAAAGGTGATGTGGTTAATGGACCACAATCCAATGTCATATACAGGCATTCCAAATGCATAGGCTACAACATCATCTCAGTCATACTGAGCTTCTCTATGCTTATGCATGCAAATTACAGGTTACGGTGAGGATAGGTAGATATGCATTTCCGTAATAGGAAATTAGCATTAGGGCAACACAGTAACATAATGCACCAAAACAGTACAAGAAACCTGTGTTACACAATGACAGAACTTTGCTGAACTCAAAAGGTACAGAACAGCATAGTAGTCATTCGGTTATTCAATAAAAAGGGGGAAAATAAAAAATAGAAAAAAATAAAAAGGGGGGGGGGGACGACAAAAAAAATTCAATTAAAATGATTTAGAGGGAGATCCAAGAATCTGGTCAACTTTTTTAACTAAAAGGCTGGATGCTTCCCATGTCAAACTTTTTTTCACTTTTAATAAAAAAAAATATAATAAAAAAAAAAATCACAAAGTATAACGAACATTGCAGAGTAGAATCTGCTTGAACTGCCCTGATCTCGGCTGGTGAATGTGGATATTCTTGGAGCCCCATTTCTTTCCCAGAACCACTCTATTCACCTTGTCGCTAAGCCAAACCGAAGCTCGGCAGTTCATAGGCAAGTCTTTTTACCTAGGGGACCACGGTACAGCGATACGTCACTCAATTACTACCTTATGATTGACAGTTCACACTGGAATCAAAGGTGAATTCATGGGAGTAGAGGTGATATATCGTTAGGCAAGTCTACAAAAAGAGATAGATGGGCATTTATTTATCACGCTGAAGTCAAAACTACTGCACAAAATCATCACATTTACAGTAAATATTTACTTTTCAAGTTATGTAACATCTCCAAGGGATAAGTCACGAGAGCTCCAGGGGTGTTAGTTAACATTTTTTGCAGTAGTTTCAAGAAATAACTAGCTTGAAAAATAAAATCATGTGACAAATCTTCCTCACCTTCCGGTAGGGCGCTTCTAGCATCGCTTCTATATCAATGTCATCAGCCATTATGGTGAATCTAAAAAGGAAAAGAAAGTCTTATTTGTAATTGCTCAAAAATCAAAGACTTAAAGGGGTACTCCCCCCCCCCCCCCCCCAGGCATCTTATCGCCTATTCAAAGGATAGGGGATAAGATGTCTGATCACGGGGGTCCTGCCACTGGGAAGCCCCACAATCTCAGCTGCGACACACCGGCCATCAGGTGCACAGAGCCAACTTCGCCCCAAGCCGGATGACTAGCGATGCAGGGCAGAGGCTCGTTGCACCTGACGCTTCAAACGAACGCCGGGTGCAGCAGGGAGATCGTGGGGTCCCCAGCAGCAGGACCCAGGTGATCAGACATCTTATTCCCTATCCTTTGCATAGGGAAAAAGATGTCAAGGGGCAGAGTATTGAATAATTTGATCAGAATCTCAGCTCGTAGCAGTCGCCGCTGAAATCCTTTGGAAGTAGGACCGTGCCAGGACACAGACAAGCTCAGCACTGCTCCCTGCCAGGGAGCAGTGCTGAGCTTGTCTGTGTCCCGGCTGCAGTCTGAGATTTAAGACTCCAGCATCAGTCTGAAATCTTTTTTAAAAAAAAATTTTTTAAAGGCTTGCGGCCTGGGACTTGTAGGAAGGCCCCTTGGTCATTTTTTCAAAGTGGAAAATTAAATAGAAAAGCATATTTTTTAATAACATGCCATTGGAAAATTATTCTGCACACATTAGTCTAATATTTTTTTTTATGAAAGGTACCCTTTAACTCACCTTCTTACATTCCCCCATTGCGCCAATATCTGCGTCCCGCTACACTGATGTTTGTCTTCTTCCTGCTTCCAGGGCACCTTGACTCATACTGTGTTCAGCATATCACCGGCTGCAGCGATGTCCGCCTCGGCTGGTGATAGGCTGAGCGCACTAATGTATGGAGCCCGGGCAGCAGGGAGAGAGCGGGACATTGCTGCAGCGGGCAATACGCTGAGCACAGTAGGAGTCACCGTGCCCAGGTAGGTGAGTTAAAGTAAGTTTTTTCGTTTTTTTACATTTTTGCAGCCTGCGCACAGGGAAAATAAAATGTTGCACCACAGTTCTCCTTGCAGTAGACCCGACTACAGGGTGGGCCATTTACATGGATACACCTTAATAAAATGGGAATGGTTGGTGATAACTTCCTTTTTGTGGCACATTAGTATATGTGAGGGGGGAAACTTTTCAAGATAGGTGGTGACCATGGCGGCCATTCTGAATCCAACTTTTGGATTTTTAATAGGAAGAGGGTCATGTGACACATCAAACTTATTGGGAATTTCACAAGAAAAACGATGTGCTTGGTTTTAACGTAACTATTCTTTCATGAGTTATTTACAAGTTTCTGACCACTTATAAAATGTGTTCAATGTGCTGCCCATTGTGTTGGATTGTCAATGCAACCCTCTTCTCTATATACTGCTATATACTACTATATGCTACTATATACACCGCAGGAGAAATGCTAGCACAGGCTTCCAGTATCCGTATTTTCAGGTGCTGCATATCTCGTATCTTCACAGCATAGACAATTGCCTTCAGATGACCCCAAAGATAAAAGTCTAAGGGGGTCAGATCGGGAGACCTTGGGGGCCATTCAACTGGCCCACGAGGACCAATCCACTTTCCAGGAAACTGTTCATCTAGGAATGCTCAGACCTGGCACGTTCCGAGTTTTTCCAGCAAGATGAACAGTTTCCTGGAAAGTGGATTGGTTGTCGTGGGCCAGTTGAATGGCCCCCAAGGTCTCCCGATCTGACCCCCTTAGACTTTTATCTTTGGGGTCATCTGAAGGCAATTGTCTATGCTGTGAAGATACAAGATGTGCAGCACCTGAAACTACGGATACTGGAGGCCTGTGCAAGCATTTCTCCTGCGGTGTATATAGTAGTATATAGCAGTGTACACGGATACTGGAAGCCTGTGCAAGCATTTCTCCTGCGGTGTTGTTATCAGTGTGTGAAGAGTGGAAGAAGAGGGTTGCATTGACAATCCAACACAATGGGCAGCCTAATGAACACATGTTATAAGTAGTCAGAAACTTGTAAATAACTGATGAAAGAATAATGTTACGTTAAAACCAATCACATCATTGTTTTTATTGTGAAATTCCCAATAAGTTTGATGTGTCAAATGACCCTCTTCCTATTGAAAACCCAAAAATTGGATTCAAAATGGCCGCCATGGTCACCACCCATCTTGAAAAGTTTCCCTTCTCACATATACTAATGTGCCAAACAGGAAGTTATCACCAACCATTCCCATTTTATTAAGGTGTATCCATAGAAATGGCCCACCCTGTAGGTAGGTACAGCATGGTAAAGTCAGCCTCCTAGTTGCCTGTAGCTGTGTTTTTCCAACCGATGTGCCTCCAGCTGTTGCATAACTACAACTCAGGTTACAGTAATTTTATTGTGAAGTGTTTCCCAATCGTATTGTTATACATCACTTCCTGATGACATTTATTTTTAACCATTATAACAACTTTAATGATTACTCAGTTTAGTTTCTCCAGCGAGGTCCAAGTGTATTGTGCAGTCCCAGGAGATCAGGCTCTACAGAGACTAAAAACATGGTTACGGCTCATTCTGCGATCAATTTCCTGTTGCAGGAACGATTACTGGCGATTCACAAAGGACAGATATTTAATTTGCATGAACCCATAAGACCTGTCGATTTCCAGTTGTCAATACATAAGTCGTCTAAAACTGTGGTATTTCAGAGGTGCAAAACTTTAATTCCTAGCATGCCCAGACAGCCAATGGTTGTCTGGGCACGCCAGGAGATGAAGTTTTGCAACCTCTGGAGGACCACAGTTTGAGACTACTGATCTAGATTAATAAAACAAGACACTTTGAGGGGTCGGTTTATGCTCATCCAATCTACAGATACAGATTTAGCATTTTTACTAATAGGTCATTAAATTGGGGTTTAACCCCTTAAGGACGCAGGATGTAAATGTACGTCCTGGTGAGGTGGTACTTAACGCACCAGGACGTACATTTACGTCCTAAGCATAACCGCGGGCATCGGGGCGATGCCCGTGTCATGCGCGGCTGATCCCGGCTGCTGATCGCAGCCAGGGACCCGCCGGCAATGGCCGACGCCCGTGATCTCGCGGGCGTCCGCCATTAACCCCTCAGGTGCCGGGATCAATACAGATCCCGGCATCTGCGGGAGTTCGCGATTTAAATGAACGATCGGATCGCCCGCAGCGCTGCTGAGGGGATCCAATCATTCATAACGCCGCACGGAGGTCCCCTCTCCGTCCGGCTCCCGGCGTCTCCTGCTCTGGTCTGTGATCGAGCAGACCAGAGCAGGAGATGACCGATAATACTGATCTGTTCTATGTCCTATACATAGACCAGATCAGTATTAGAAATCATGGTATTGCTATGAATAGTCCCCTATGGGGACTATTCAAGTGTAAAAAACAAATGTAAAAGTAAAAAAAAAAGTGAAAAATCCCCTCCCCCAATAAAAAAGTAAAACGTCCGTTTTTTCCTATTTTACCCCCAAAAAGCGTAAAAAACATTTTTTATAGACATATTTGGTATCGCCGCGTGCGTAAATGTCCGAACTATTAAAATAAAATGTTAATGATCCCGTACGGTGAACGGCGTGAACGAAAAAAAAAAAAAAAAAAGTCCAAAATTCCTACTTTTTTAATACATTTTATTTAAAAAAAAATTATAAAAAGTGTATTAAAAGTTTTTTATATGCAAATGTGGTATCAAAAAAAAGTACAGATCATGGCGCAAAAAATGAGCCCCCATACCGCCACTTATACGGAAAAATAAAAAAGTTAGAGGTCATCAAAATAAAGGGATTATAAACATACTAATTTGGTTAAAAAGTTTGTGATTTTTTTTAAGCGCAACAATAATATAAAAGTATATAATAATGGGTATCATTTTAATCGTATTGACCCTAAGAATAAAGAACACATGTAATTTTTACCATAAATTGTACGGCGTGAAAACAAAACCTTCCAAAATTAGCAAAATTGCGTTTTTCGTTTTAATTTCCCCACAAAAATAGTGTTTTTTGGTTGCGCCATACATTTTATGATATAATGAGTGATGTCATTACAAAGGACAACTGGTCACACAAAAAACAAGCCCTCATACTAGTCTGTGGATGAAAATATAAGAGTTATGATTTTTAGAAGGCGAGGAGGAAAAAATGAAAACGTAAAAATTAAATTGTCTGAGTCCTTAAGGCCAAAATGGGCTGAGTCCTTAAGGGGTTAAAGTCCTACTGATAATCCTATTTAAAGTGCAGACAGACAGGAGACAACTTCACACACTATTTTCTTTGAACTACACAATATTAAAGTGGTACACCAGAGAGAAAACAACTTGTCAAAACAATTGGTGACAAACTTATACAGATTTGTAATCAGGGCTCGTTCACACTGCCGTCGGGCTGTTATGTGGAGCTTCGCCGGCAGAAATAAAATGGTGCAAGCACCATTTTTTTTTAATCATCGGCTAAACTCCCGGCTTACCAATGGACCTCATGCCAGTGAATGGGGACCCCGCAGTGGCCGTTTGCATTAGGGATCGACCGATTTTGGGCATTATCAGCAATTACCTTGCCGATAATGCACCGCGACGGCTCCCCCCCCCCCCCCCCCATTGCCTCCCCCATCCCCAGTTTTATAATTACCTGTTCCCGGGCCCACGCTACTTCTGGCTCCAGCTGCGTCCTGCGTTACGCTATGCGCAATGACGAGTGACGTGCGCGACGTGACGTCACCGTCAGTGCGCACAGTGACAGCTCAGGAGGACACCACCGGAGCCAGATGTAGAGTGGACCCCTGGAACAGGTAATTATAAAACCTGGGATGGGGGAAGCGGTGGCGGTGATAGGACTCAGGACCCCCGGACAGGCAGGGGGAGAGAAGCGGGTGGCGGCCTATGGCACCGCAAAAGCCACAGCAGTGCATTGATTTAAAGCACCCGCTTTAAATCAATGATATGCAGCGGTGTCGCGGGGGGAATAGATAGCCGATAACTTATACCAGAATATCGGTATAAGTTATCGGCCCTAACCTCCTCGATTATCGGCCCTAAAAAAAACTATATCTGTCTATCCCTAGTTTGAATCCGACCAGATTTAGGGTCCGTTTACCTCAAAACAAACTGACTCTTTACGGGTCAGATGCAAACGGCAGTGTGGACCTAACCATAGTTCTATGTAATTCACACTTAGAAAGAAAGGGCTGGTACTTAGTGACTGAAAGTCCTGTTTAAAGAGAGGGAATCCCCTAGTGTATGGGCTGTATATACGCTAAGTGGTGGTTCAAAGCCGTAACAATTTCAGAGGCCTTGTTAAAAATGAAAGGCAATCTAATTGGATGCTATGGGCAGCAACTGGACAACTTTTCCTCTGGACAGGTTTTGATAAACCTCCCCCACAGTATTTATCTGTATGATCTGGAGGAAGTCATAAAGGGGAAGGTTGTAAAATTAGTCTTCACTGTAGCGCGCCATGGTCAGCGATTTACTCAATTTCTACTATTTAAAATGATCAAGATTTTTGTGCGATTTTACTCCAGCTTGGGCCACATGTAGCAAGATAGTTTAAATGTTAATAAGTTTCTATTTGTGAAAAACGTGCAACTCTTATAAAATGTGGGGGAAGCATTCACAGGCAATGAAATTCCCCCATAGTCTTTCCAGTCTGACCACACTGCTCTCTGCTGCCACCTCTGTTCCTGACATGGACAGAGGTGGCAGCAGGGAGCACCCTGACTATCCAGGACATAGGGGGAGATTAATGAAAATCTGTGCAAAGCAAAAGTGGTGCAGGTGCTCAACCAATCACATCTCATTTTTTTCAGTCATTTTCAAAAATTAAAGGAGTATTCCAGCGCAAAATAATTTATGCCCTATTCAAAAGGATATCTCCTGGATGGGGCCGCAGCAGTCTGCAGGAAGTGAAGTTTCATCCCCAGCATAAAGCTGCGGCAGACACACCCCCTGCGTCATGCAGGGACGGCATGCCCCCTTTCCAGCATACTGCTGCGGCCCTGTAGAGGGGATGACGGGGGCCCCAGCGCTCGGACCCCCCCCCCCCCCCCATGATCTATAACTTATATTGCACTACAGATCTCCTTTAAGAGAGCAATCTGACTGGTTGCTATGGGCAACTGCCCCACTTTTGTTTTGCACAAGTTTTCATAAATCTCCCCTATAGTCTGTAGAACCTTCTGGCACGGGTTGATTTGAATTGGTTTTCTCCAAAGTAAATATAAAATTTACTAAAAAAACAGTTTTAGGCTTTCAGACTGCAGTTGCCTCCGTCGAGAACGGCAGTCTTTTCTTAAGTTTGACAGCCTTCATTTTGACTGGTGGGCAACAACGGGTCCTGATGGACCCCCTTATTGTCAATGGGGTCAGTCGGGCACCACTGTTTCAGCGGAAGAAACAAAAACAGCCATTTTTTTCTCCCACTATTTTCCCTGGAGGCCGTCATACTACCATGTGACAACAGTAGTGGGAAAGAGTCCTTAGATACTGTATTCGGGTACGTTCACACGTATGCAGATTTGCTGCGCAGGATTTCAATGTAAACCAAATGACTGAGCACCGCTTCTAATCGGCAGTTACAAATCCTGCGCATCAAATCTGCTTAGGATCCTGTACGTGTGAACGTAACCTTATGTGGAACCTGTTAGAATTTATAGCCCTTTAGCACTACCTTACAATAACAATCCTTTGGTTTACTACTTATATATCCTTGAGAATCATATGGTAAGACATCACATGATTGATTTCTCTTATGTTGTTTAGCCAGAGAAATATACAGTCATGGCCGTAAATGTTGGCACCCCTGAAGTTTTTCTAGAAAATTTAGTATTTCTCACAGTAAAGGATTGCAGCACATGTTTTGCTATACACACACACACACATATTCCCTTTGTGTGTATTAGAACTCAACAACAAAAAAAGGGACGAAAAAAAGCAAATTGGACATAAAGGTCAGCAAACTCCAAAAATGGGCTGGACAAAATTATTGGTACCCTTAACTTTTGTAAAACATAACTGAAATCAGTGTCTTCCTGTAAGCATCAATAAGCTCCTTACACCTCTCAGTCGGAATGCTGGACCACTCTTCCTTTACAAACTGCTCCAGGTCTCTTATTGGAAGGCGGCTTTTCCCAACAGTAATTATAAGATCTCTCCACAGGTGATCAATGGGATTTAGATCTGGACTCATTGCTGACACTTCAGAACTCTCCAGCGCTTTGTCGTCATCCATTTCTGGGGGCTTTTTGACGTATGTTTGAGGTCATTGTCCGGCTGGAAAACCCAAGATCTCGGACGCAAACCCAGCTTTCTGACACTGGACTGTACAGTACGACACAAAATCCATTGGTAATCCTCAGATTTCATGGTGTCTTGTACACATTCAAGGCCCCCAGTACCAGAGGCAGCAAAACAACCCAAAACATCATTGACCCTCCACCATATGTTACTGTAGGTACTGTGCTCTTTTCTTTGTAAGCCTCATTCTGTTTTTGGTAAACAGTAGAATGATGGGCTTTACCAAAAAGCTCTATCTTGGTCTCATTTGTCCACAAGATGTTTTCCCAGAAGGATTTTGGCTTACTCAAGTTTAATTTGGCAAAATGTAGTGTTGCTCTTTTTTTATTATTATTTTTTTATTGATGTCTTTGTCAGCAGTGGGGTCCTCCTGGGTCTCCTCCATAGTGGGGTCCTCCATAGCTTTTCATTTAAATGTTGACGGATAGTTCACACTGACACTGATGCTCCCTGTGCCTGTAGGACAGCTTAAATATCTTTGGAACTTGTTTGGGGCTGCTTATCCACCAGCCGGACTATCGTGCATTGACACCTTTCATCAGTTTTCTCTTCCGTCCACGCCCAGGGAGATTAGCTACAGTGCCATGGGTTGTAAACTTCTTGATAATGTTGCGCACTGTGGACAAAGACAAATCTAGATCTCTGGAGATGGACTTGTAACCTTGAAAATGTTGATATTTTTCCACAATTTTGGTTCTCAAGTCCTCAGACGTTCTCTTCCTGTTGTTCATGCTTCGTGTGGTACACACAGACACACAATGCAAAGACAAGTGAACTTCTCTCCTTTTCATCTGCTTTCAGGTGTTATCTTTATATTGCCCAGGTGAGTTTAAAGGAGCATCACATGCTTTGAACAATCTATGAGGTCCAAAATATTCCAATGAAATCACTAAGGAAGTACATCAAGTAGGAAATGAAGGGATCTATCGCATGGACTGGCTTGTCATGATCCCACAAAGTCATGTGTTCTGCACACATGCCCCATATTATATAGGTACCAAACAGCAAGAGATTTTTTTTATTTAAATAACAAAAGTGCCAAAATAGAAAACCCAGGTACAGGGGGAAGACTGTCCCTGAGACTCATTGCAGGGGTCTGATCCGGGCCGGCTAGGACCAAGCTCCTCCCCACCAATCACATGATTGTTGAATGAAGGCCGTGAACGCCCGATGGGATCTGTATTACTTTATATAGCCATTAGGAAGGCAGGATGATAAGCTGTGTCTGCCTTCTTTATGGGGAGTCCGGCTGTTCTGCAACTACAGACTCTGCAAGGACATTCTAAAACCTTCTTGAAGAGTCCCATGCCAACCAGTGGGACATTATTTGTCAAGTGTGCCAAAGCTGGTAACTCATAAAAATATTCACCAATGGCATAAAACAGCTGCCTGCACTTTAATTTTTAACTATATGTAAGAAAAGTTTCCCCCACATAAAGCACACTTCAGAGTTGAGCAATATTTTTCGAGTAAACATAGCCTCAGTTGTACTTTGACCTTGCAATCGCTTCCAGCACGCAGGGACTAAAATCTGCCCTTTGAATGCTTCACTACAGTTGCATGATGGGAGTTATAGTTTGAATTTTCGTTTTTTCCCCTCCTTGCTTTCTAATAGCCATAATGCTTTAAACCTTCAAATAAAATCCGTAACAGGCCTGTTTCTGTTCCACCAATTGTACTTCACAATAATAAAGTTATCTTTATTCTGTAGGTCCGTATGATTACAATGATACCCAATTTATATTAGTGCTGGGCGGTATACCGGTAGGAACCGGATACCGTTTTTTTCTCCCACGGTATGGATTTTTGCCCATATCGCTATACCGGTCGGGCCCCTCCCCCCACCCTCCGGATGAATTGTAGAGCCCAGCGTGGCTAATCCATTTACTGTGTCCCCGAGAGCACGATCAATCCCCACCGCTAGCAGGGTCCCTGTGCCCACTAGCGGTGTCACAAGAATTCCGAGCGCGGCTCTGTTCCCCGTCCCTGTCAGCTCTTAGGGTACGGAAACAGAGTTAAAAGCCTCGCACGCAGCTAACTTAGTACTGCGCAGGACTACGCAAATAGCGTAGGGCTAACGTAGGCAGCGCTAGGAGCCTAGCGTTAGCCCTACGCTATTTGCGTAGTACTGCGTTAGCTGCGCGCGAGGATTTTAAATCTGTTCCCATAAGAGCTGACAGGGACGGGGAACAGAGCCGCGCTCGGAATACTTGTGACACCGCTAGTGGGCACAGGGACCCCGCTAGTGGTGATGGTAGCGCTCGCTGGGGCACAGGGACCCTGCTAGCGGGGGGGGGGGGGGGGGGCACATTTGACACCGCTAGTGAGCACAGGGACCCGGCTCGCGGGGGAGGCGGTAATACCGTGATAGCAAAAAAAATACTGTGATATTAATTTTAGGCCATATCGCCCAGCACTAATTTATATAGGTTTTATTTTACTACTGTGAGAAAATCAATGGGAGAGACTTATCAGAATCTGTCCAGAAGAAAAGTTTCTAAGTAACCCATAGCAACCAGATCGCTTCATTCATTTTTGAAAAGGCCTCTGATTGGTTTCTAAAAATCTGCAATTCTGGACTTCATTATTTTTCTTTATGTACTTTTAGTGAAGCGGAAATACACACGGCGATATCACATTTTTATTTTAGTTTATATTACATTATTTAAAAATTGGAAAAAGGGGGCTCACACTTTTTGATCAGTGTTATCGGCGCTCCATTACCACAGTCTGCCATAGAACAGCATTGATCAGTGTTTTCCGCACTCCATTATAGCCTGCCATAGAACAGCATTGATCAGTGTTATCAGTGCTCCATTACTACAGACTGCCATAGAACAGCATTGATCAGTGTTATCGGCACTACCTGTACAGGCTGCAGAACAAAGTAAGACCTCCAGCAGTCTGTTCAGCTGATCGGGAGCCTGCAGTTCCGCAGTGATAGCTCCCTGAGCTAACCAGCAAGTGCATCTTGGCACTTCTAGATGCGAATCAACAGACTACGGCGTCTAAAGGGTTAATGCTAGGCATCACCATGATCGGTGATGTCCGGCATTAGAAATGAGTCCTAAGCAACCAGGTATGAAATGCGATCAGCTCGCTTTAATACATCGGGCACACATGCAGGCCCTGTGTCCTCTAGGGGTTAAAGGTGTATTCCTACAATCAAAAGTAAGGACCATTGTTGCGGAGGTCAGAGTTTCAAACCAGTGTTACTGTTTGTCTTAGGCTTGGTTCACACTACGTTTTGTCCCATACGGGAGCGCATACGGCAGGGGGGAGCTAAAACCTCGCGCTCCCGTATGTGACCGTATGCGCTCCCGTATGTCATTCATTTCAATGAGCCGACCGGAGTGAAACGTTCGGTCCGGTCGGCTCATTTTTGCGCCGTATGCGCTTTTACAACCGGACCTAAAACTGTGGTCAACCACGTTTCACTCCGGTCGGCTCATTGAAATGAATGACATACGGGAGCGCGAGCTTTTAGCTCCCCCCTGCCGTATGCGCTCCCGTATGGGACAAAACGTAGTGTGAACCCAGCCTTAGTTGTGTTAGTAACGTCCTTTAGTAGTTCTGCGTTGGTCAGCTGATCATCCAGTGAGATCCAATAGGCTTCTATAGCAGATCTCTCCCAGGGCAGTGACTTGCCCAGATTCACCAATGTCAATGCATCAAAGCAAGCTAGATGGCTTTAAAGGGGTACTCCGCCGCTAGATATTTTATCCTTTGGACAGGAGTTAAGATGTCTGGTCCCCAGCGGCGGGAGCCCCGCAGTCAGTCATCTTATCCCCTAGCCTTTGGATAAGGAATAAGATGTCTTAGGGCCGGAGTACCCCTTTAAGGGTACGTTCACACGTACAGTATTCTGCACAGGATTTTCTGCTGCAGATTTCAGTGTCATCTAAATGACTGATCACAGCGCCTTATCGGCAGTTACAAATCCTGCGCATCAAATCTACACAGGATCGTGAACGTATCCTAAATGTACCGTGCAGCACTCACCAGTTATTGCAGCTTGAACATCACTTTATTGGCAGGGATAACAGCAACATGCGGGAGGAGAGGAGAACGTTCTCCTCTCCTCCCGCATGTTGCTGTTATCCCTGCCAATAAAGTGATGGTCAAGCTGCAATAACTGGTGAGTGCTGCACGGCTCATTTCTCTTTTAGTGCGTTGTACAACTGACTTTCTAGTGAACAAGCCCCCCACAACAGCTGAATTTATACTGTTTTTCGCCACCACCTGCTACCCTACCACAGTACTGAAACCGGAGTGCCGGACGCTGTGTTTTCTCCACTTGCATTGTATCCTAAACGTACGATGTTCCCTTTATTCTGTGGGTCAATACGATTAAATGATCCCCATGTTTACACACTATTACTACACCGGTTTAAAAAAAAAATACAAACATTTTAAACATAAGCATCGTTCTAACTTTTTCCTGTATACGCGGCTGTAGGAGGGTAATTATTTGCGTTGTGATAAGTTTTTATTGGTACCACATTTGTGTATGTGACTTTTTGATCACTTTCTTCTGGAATATGAAGTGACAAAAAAATCAGGAATTTTGGACTTTGCTTTTGTTACGTTTACGCAGTTTATGGTACATGGATCATTAACATATTTTAACAGCTTGGTATTAGAGATGAGCGAACTTACAGTAAATTTGATTCGTCACAAACTTCTCGGCTCGGCAGTTGATGATTTATCCTGCATAAATTAGTTCAGCTTTCAGGTGCTCCCGTGGGCTGGAAAAGGTGGATACAGTCCTAGGAGACTCTTTCCTAGGACTGTATCCACCTTTTCCAGCCCACCGGAGCACCTGAAGGCTGAACTAATTTATGCAGGTTAAGTCTTCAACTGCCGAGCCGAGAAGTTCGTGAGGAATCGAATTTACTTTAAGTTCGCTCATCTCTACTTGGTATCACTGTGTTAATGCCTGGGTACGTTTGTTTACTTTACCTTTTTTATTTGTAAATTGGTAAATGAGGAGTTTTACATTTTTTATTGGAGAGGCTTATTCACTATAAAAATATTTTGATTGATAATACTGATCAGTGCTATGAATAGGTAAAGCATTGTTTACTGATATCTGAAATCTACTTCTCTGGTCTGTCAAAAGGCACACCATGGGAAGAGATCACCAGAGCCGTCCGGGAGGAGGTCACAGGAGCTCCAGCGGCCATCTTTACTCATCGGACCCCAGTGATTGTGCCATGACTGGTCCAATAAGTATCTGTACCCCACCAACCCCTTCTAAATTCAGATTGAATGATCAGTATTGGTCACATCATCTGAATTATTAATGGCAAGAACTGTCTGAGCTCTCCAGCTGTTGCAGAACTACAACTCCCAGCATGTCCTCACAGTTAGAAGAGTAAGTCAGCTGACTACACACTGTGTACTGATGCACCCAATACTAACCAGGGAAAGTGATGAATATCCTGGTATCCAAAAGGCATCTGGGTAATGCATGGAAGCCAATAGCCCTGAGGGCGTGCTGGCAACTGCCCTAAATAAAGGAGTCTCCCAACCAGTGTGCCTCCAGCGGGTGCAAAACTACAACCCCCAGCATGCCCAGTGTTCCACCAGCTGTTTCAAAACTACTACTCCAAGCATGAATGGTGTGTCCCAAGCAGGTGCAAAACTACAACCTCCAGCATGTCCCCAACTGTTTCAAAACTACTCCTCCGAGGCACAAAAAGTGTGCCCGGCTAGTGCAAAACTACTGTACCCAGCATGCCTCCAACTGTTGCAAAACTACACCTCCCAGCCTGCACTGTGTCCCCCAGATGGTGCAAAACTATTACACCCAGCATACCCCAAAGCCTCCAGCTCAGTGTTTCCCAACCTCGGCACCTCCAGCTGTTGAAAAACCAGCAACAGTACTTTCAACTGATACAAAACTACAACCCCCTTCTGCTGTCCGGGCTTGCTGGGAGTTGTAGTTCTGCCATAGCTAAATGCCCAATGGTTGGAAAACACTTCAATGTAGTGAATTACGCCATCAATACGAACTGCGTTTCACAATAACGGAAAAAAAGCCGCATTGTAACCTCACAGATGTGAAGCCTCCAGCTAAGTGTTTCCCAAACAGAGCGCCTCCAGCTGTTGCAAAACTACAACTCCCATCATACCCCTAACTCTCCAGCTCAGTGTTTCCCAACCAGAGTGCCTCCAGCTGTTGCAAAGCTACAACTCCCATCATACCCCTAACCCTCAAGCTCAGTGTTTCCCAACCAGAGTGCCTCCAGCTGTTGCAAAGCTACAACTCCCATCATACCCCTAACCCTCAAGCTCAGTGTTTCCCAACCAGAGTGCCTCCAGCTGTTGCAAAGCTACAACTCCCATCATACCCCTAACCCTCAAGCTCAGTGTTTCCCAACCAGAGTGCCTCCAGCTGTTGCAAAACTACAACTCCCAGCATACCCCTAAGCCTCCAGCTCGGTGGTTCCCAACCGGGGAGCCTCCAGCTGTTGCAAAACTACAACTCACATCATACCCCTAAGCCTCTAGCTCAGCGTTTCCCAACCAGGGCTCCTCCAGTTATTGCAAAACTACAACTCCCAGCATGCCCGGACAGCCGAAGGCTGTCCGGGCATGCTGGGAGTTGTAGTTTTGTAACAGCTGGAGGCACCCTGGTTGGGAAACTCTGCTCCAGCTGGTGCATAACTACAACTTCCGGCTTGCCCCTCCCCCCTTGTTGCAAAACTACTACTCCCAGCATGCCTTGAGTGCCTCCAGCCAGTGCAAAGCTCCCAGCAGGAACAGTACCTTTAAGTGATACAAAACTACAACCCCCTTCTGCTGTCCGGGCATGCTGGGAGTTGTAGTTTTGCAATAGCTAAATGCACAGTGGATGGAAAACACCGCAGTGGAGTGTATTACGCCATCAATACGAACTGCGATTCACAATAACGGGGGAAAAAAGCCGCATCGTAACGTCACAGATGAGAACACGGGTATACATGACGGTATATACTGTATACCAGGGGGCAGAGCAATGTCAGGGAAGGGCACGTGCTGGGGAGCCACCATATGGGGGCCGCGGGGTCTCCGGGCCTCACACACAGGGGCTCAGCGGATCCCCACACAACAAGACGAAAACATGGCGGCCACAACCGCGCACACACCGCCACCTCCACACCCGAGCACCGAACACTCACCTGAGGCGCGCCCCGGGGCTGCTCGGGCTGACCGCTCCTTAGGCCTCGGGCCTTGTTTGCGCTGAGGGAAAAAAAAAAGAAACGGCGGCTGGATCTACAAAGAGAACAGGGCGTCGTTACCGGCGGACACCGCGGCGTACAGAGGACGGGAGAAGAGACGGGACCGCGGCCGGGAGGACAACAGCTTCACTGGACCGAACAACGGCAACACCCGCGACTCCCCGAAATGGCGGCCGCCAGTCTCCTTACACCAACACGGGGTTTCCAGGAAGAGCAACAGGGGCGGCGTGACGACACCAGCGGGGCGGGGCCAGTGCGCGGCCGCAGGTTGTGGGCGGGGCGTGGGATTTTCCCGCCTCTCGTGTGAGCCGCGGCCGTAGAAGGGCGGGATGTCCAACCCCGCATTACCTCACGGGAGACTGTGGAGAATATAGTAATACCGCTGCCTGATACACGGCCTGGCTATCAACTATATATACGTGTACTTTATTTTCTGTTTTTTTTAAACTGTATTCACATTGTGCGTTTGCGTTGTATCTCATGGGGCCACAATAAGACACCAACTTTTGTTCAGCGTTTTTCTTTTTTTTTTTTTGCCTCAAAAGACACAGGCCGCCATTTATCATTGTAGGTGTAAGGCTGGGTTCACACCACGTTTTTCAAATACGGTAACCTTATACGGTTTTCCGCAAAAAAAAGTATACGACTGTATCTGAAATGCATAGAGAATGCATTGTAAACCGTATTCCAAATGTTGTGTACGATTGCATCCGTTTTGCCTCGGATACGGTTTTGCCGATTTTTCAACCGTAGGCAAAAACGCTGTCGACCACGTTTTTGCCTCCGGTTGGAAAACCGTATGCGGTTATTTTAACATTGTTGTCTATGAGAACCGTACACAGAATTTCAGAATACGGTTGCACGCGGTTTTTCTAATCCGTTTTTGGAGTTGACACATGCGCAGATTGGAATTTCAATAGAACAATAATAACTTTATTAAATTGCTGGAAAACTAATTCTAACAAAATAGCAAAAACTGATGCAAACGGATAGAACCGTACGGGGAAAAACCGTGTACGTTTTAATTTGGAGTCATACTGTTGCATACGGTTTTTGCCATATGTTTTTTAGCGGAAAACTGTATGAGGTAACCATATTTGAAAAACGTGGTGTGAACCCAGCCTAAGGCTACATGCACATCACGTTTTCCCTACGTTTTGAACCGTATACGCCTGGGGAGAGGGGGCGGAGAGTCTGGGGCGGGGCAACCGCATTCTGCCGTATGTGATCCCCTATCTAATGTATTTCAATGAGCGACCGGAGTGAAACGCTGTCAACAGCATTTGTAGGTCCGGTCGGGAAACCGTATACCGGGCAAAACGGAGCCGACCGGAGGCAGCGTTTCACTCCGGTCGCTCATAGAAATACATTAGATAGGGGACCGCATACGGCAGCATGCGGTTGCCCCGCCCCTGACTCTCCGCCCCCTCTCCCCAGCCGTATACAGTTCAAAACGTAGGGAAAACGTGGTGTGCATGTAGCCTAAGGTTTGGTTCAGACTACGGAATTTCCGCCTGCAATTTTGCTTTGAAATTGCAGGCAGGAATTCCGCTTGCTAAAATGTATAGTGTAGTGAATGGTTTACCGTTCATAGATTCACACTGTGGAATTTGTGAACGGGAAATCCGCGCGGAACACAATGCAGTCTATTGGAGACTGCTGTGTACGCGCGGTCCTAGCGCCGACTGATTCAGTCAGCGCTGGCCACACTCGGAATCTCAGGACGGAAATTTTCTGCCTGGAGATTCCGTAGTCTGAACCTAGCCTTAGGCCCCTTTCTTACTACAGGTATCATCCTGTAAAAAAAAAACCCTCAGTTATAAGGCCCCTTTCACATTACATAATTACAACGTTTTCAAAGTTCCGTCAGAAAATCGGCAGTAAAACGGCAGTGACAAAATACTACACAGCTGTTAGAAAATCCCATTATAGTCTATGGGATTTTTCTAATAGCCATTTTTAACACGTTATCGCCCGTTATTAATAACGGCCGTTATTTTGTGACGGAAGATAGTAACGGGAGAAATAGTTCATGAACGTCCCAGTACTTAAGGCGAACGGCGGTGATCGGACCGGGATGACTGCTGATATCTATCAGCAGGCATCCCGTGGCAATGCCTAAGGGGGTCCTGAGACCCCCCCATGTTGGCGATCGCAGAAAATCGCAGGTCAATTCAGACCGGCGATTTGCCGCGTTCCGGCCCAATCGGGTCACTGGTGACCCGATCACGCGGAAAATAAGAATGATCGGAACTGTCAGAGACAGCTCCGACCATCCTAAAGGATAGGAGCGAGGTGGCAGTGTTGCCACCCCCTGCCATTGGTCGATTAGGCTGACGACCAATGGCAGGGGGGTTAAAGTTAATTTCCCCCGCTCTGCCCCGACTTCGATCGGGAACACGGACGGCGAGGTGGGGAGCATGGCCCGGCTTACCCAGACCAGCGGAGGCGGCATCCTGGAGCAGCGACGGCAGCAGGAGGAGCGCCAAAGTCCCAAGAGGGTCGGCACTGCAATCAATAGTTGGTGCCCGAGGACCAATGTAACGATAATCCAGTAGAAGAAAGGGTCCCGGCACTCAGAAGCTTTTGAAATCTCAAAGGTTTTATTTATGCAACATGCATAGCATACAGGGTAGGTACGCGTTACGGCTCAATAGCCTTTGTCAACCGGCTATTGAGCCGTAACGCGTACCTACCCTGTATGCTATGCATGTTGCATAAATAAAACCTTTGAGATTTCAAAAGCTTCTGAGTGCCGGGACCCTTTCTTCTTCTGCAGGAGGAGCACCGTCCGGAAAGTGCGGCGTGGAGAAGGCTGCAGCGAAGATCACGGTAAGTGATCTTCTCTGTGGCCTTCTAAAAGCTGCAAAACTACAACTCCCAGCATGCCTACACAGCCAAAGGCTGTGTGGGTATGCTGCGAGTTGTAGTTTTGCAACATCTGAAGGGTCACAGATTAAAGATCACTGTGTAATGGTCTCTAAACTATGGTCCTCCAGATGTTGCAAAACTACAACTTTCAGCATGCCCTGACTGTCTGTGCATGCTGGGAGTTGTAGTTTTGCAACATCTGAAGTGGCACAGTTTGGAGACCACTATACGGTGGTCTCCAAACTGTAGCCCTCCAGATGTTGCAAAACTACAATTCCCAGCATGACCAGACAGTCAGGGATGCTGGGCATGTAGTTCTGCAATATCTGGCTCTTCAGATGTTGCAGAACTACAACTCCCAGCATGCCCGGACAGTCTGCGCATGCTAGGAGTTGTAGTTTTGCAATATCTGGAGGGATACAGTTTGGAGACCACTACTTAGCGGTCTCCAAACTGTTCTTCCCCAGTTGTTGCATATCTACAACTCCTAGCATGCCCAGACTGTCCAGGCGTGCTGGGAGTTGTAGTTCTGCAACATCTGAAGGGCCAGATATTGCAGAACTACACGCCCAGCATCCCTGACTGTCTGGGCATGCTGGGAATTGTAGTTTTGCAACAGCTGTAGGCACACTGGTTGGGAAACACTGAGCTAGAGTCTGTTTCCTAACTCAGTGATTCTAACCCGTGTGCCTCAAGCTGTTGCAAAACTACAACTCCCAGAATGCACTGACAGACTGTACATGCTGGGAGTTGTAGTTTTGCAACAGCTGGAGGCACATGGGTTGGAATCCCTGAGCTAGAGTCTGTTTCCTAACTCAGTGGTTCCCCACCAGTGTGCCTACATCTGTTGTGAAACTACAACTCCCAGCATATACGGTCTGTCAGTGAATTCTGGGAGTTGTCATTTTCCCACAGCTGAAGGTTTGGGGTGCCCCCCCCCCATGTGAATGTACAGGGTACATTCACACTGGCGGGTTTACAGTGGGTTTCCTTCTACAAGTTTGAGCTGCGGCAAATTTTCCACCGCAGCTCAAACTCCCAGCGGAAAACTCACTGTGAATCCCCACCTGTGCGAATGTACCCTAAAAACACTACACAAACAAATAATAAAAAGTAAAACACTACATATACACCCCCTTACACATCCCCCCCCCCCCCCCCAATAAAAATCAAAAACGTCTCATACGGCAGTGTTTCCTAAAGGGAGCCTCCAGCTGTTGCAAAACCACAACTCCCAGTATTGCCAGACAGCCATAGACTGTCCTGGCAGGCTGGGAGTCTTGCAACAGCTGGAGGCACCCTGTTTGGGAAACACTGCTGTTGGGTTTTGGTGGAGACAAGCCCCATCCTTGTAACCGGGTCCACCCCTATTGCAAATTCCTTATTTAGTCCTCAAATGCGCATGGCGCTCTCTCACTTCAGAGCCCTGTCGTATTTCAAGGAAACAGTTTAGGGCCACATATGGGGTATTTCCGTACTCAGGAGAAATTGCGTTAAAAATTTTGGGGGGATTTTTCTCCTTTTACCCCTTATGAAAAGGTAAAGTTAGGGGCTACACCCGCATGTTAGTGTAAATTTTTTTAAATTTTTACACTAACATGCAGGTGTTGCCCCATACTTTTCATTTTCACAAGAGGTAAAAGGAGAAAAAGACTCCCAAAATTTCTAACGCAATTTCTTCTGAGTATGGAAATACCCCATATATGGGCGTAAAATGCTCTACGGGCGCACAACAAGGCTCAGGAGTGAGAGCGCACATTTGAGGCCTAAATTGGTGATTTGCACAGGGGTGGCTGATCGTTACAGCGGTTCTGACATGAAGGCAAAAAAAAAAACCACCCACATGTTACCCCATTTTGAAAACAACACCCCTCACGGAATATAACAGGGGGTATAGTGAGCCTTAATAACCCACAGGTCTTTGACAAATTTTCGTTAAAGTTGGACATGAAAATTAAAAAAACATTTTTTCCCTGAAAGCTGGTGTTACCCCAAATTTTTCATTTTCACAAGGGGTAAAAGGAAAAAAGCCCCCCAAAATTTGTAACCCCGTTTCTTCTGAGTATATAAATA
Organism: Hyla sarda; assembly: GCF_029499605.1. Lineage (NCBI taxonomy): Eukaryota > Metazoa > Chordata > Amphibia > Anura > Hylidae > Hyla > Hyla sarda. The sequence continues at coordinate 5,652,779 of NC_079200.1, forward strand.
CCCCATATGTGAATGTAAAGTGCTCTGCGGGCGAACTACAATGCTCAGAAGAGAAGGGGCGCCATTTTTTTTTAAGGCCATGTGTGCTTACAAAGCCCCCATGGTGCCAGAACAGTGGCCCCCCCTCCACATGTGACCCCATTTTGGAAACTACACCCCTCATGTAAGGTAATAAGGGGTGCAGTGAGCATTTACGCCCCACAGGTGTCCGACAGATTTTTTGAACAGTCATCCGTAAAAATGAAAAATGTAATTTTTCATTTGCACAGCCCACTGTTCCAAAGATCTGTCAAACACCAGTGGGGTGTAAATGCTCACTGCACCCCTTATTAAATTCTGTGAGGGGTGTAGTTTACAAAATAGTATGCCATGTGTTTTTTTTTTTTTTTTTTACTGTTCTGGCATCATGGGGGCTTCCTAAATGCGACATGCCCCCAAAAACCATTTCAGCAAAATTTGCTCTCCAAAAGCCCAATGTCGCTCCTTCCCTTCTGAGCCATCTAGTGCACCCGCAGATCACTTTACATCCATATATGAGGTATTTCCTTACTCGAGAGAAATGGGGTTACAAATTTTATGGGGCATTTTCTCCTATTACCCCTTGTAAAAATGAAAAGTTTAGAGTAACACCAGCATTTTAGTGTTAAAAATCTAATTTTTAATTTTCATGTCCCACTTTAACGAAAGTCCGTCAATCACCTGTGAGGTGTTAAGGCTCACTGTACCTCTTGTTACGTTCCTTGAGGGGTGTAGTTTCCAAAATAGTATGCCATGTGGGTTTTTTGTGCTGTTCTGGCACCATAGTGGCTTCCTAAATGCGACATGCCCCCCAAAAACCATTTCAGCAAAATTTGCTTTCCAAAAGTCAAATGTGACTCCTCCTCTTCTGAGCATTGTAGTGCGCCCACAGAGCATTTTACGCCCTAACATGGGTTATTTCCATACTCAGAAGAGATGGGATTACAAATTTTGGGGGGCATTTTCTCCCATTACCCTTTGTAAAAATTGAAAATTTGGGGGAAAACTGCACTTTAGTGAAAACATTTTTTTTTTTCATTTACACATCTGAATTTAACAAAAAGTTGTCAAACACCTGTGGGGTGTTAAGGCTAACTGGACCCCTTGTTACTTGCCTTGAGGGGTGTAGTTTCCAAAATAGTATGCCATGTGTTTTTTTTTTTTTTTTTTGCTGTTCTGGCACCATAGGGGCTTCCTAAATGTGACATGCCCCTCAAAAACCATTTCAGAAAAACTTACTCTCCAAAATCCCCTTGTCGCTCCTTCCCTTCTGAACCCTCTACTGCGCCCGCCGAACACTTGACATAGACATATAAGGTATTTCTTTACTCGAGAGAAATTGGGTTACAAATTTTGGGGGGCTTTTTCTTCTATTACCCTTTGTAAAAATTCAAAAACTGGGTCTACAAGAACATGCGAGGGTAAGGCTGGAATTCCACTGAGTTTTTTTTTTGCAAAAACGCCGTCAAAAACTCCAATTTTCCCGCACAGCATCCAGATGTTAGCTGCAAGTCAATAGTAAACTGCAAAATGCCAGATTCACTTGGCATTTTTCAGTTTGGCGTTTTTTTTATCCTTTTGGTGTTTTTCAGCAATTTCGGGCTCAGAGGCTGGATTTTCAAAACACTCGACAAAACCTAGTTTGGCGTTTTTTGCTCTGAAATCGTGGCGTTTTCCTCCCATATAAGTCTGTGGGAGAACAAAAACGCCAAGAAAAACACCGTGTTGGTTTTTGCTTGCAGTTTTTATTCTTTTTTGGACTTTAGCGATCCAAAAAAGCGATCCAAAAAAGTCATGGATACCATTTTTATTAACCCCTTAAGGACCGGGTTTTTTTCCGTTTTTGCATTTTCGTTTTTTGCTCCTTGCCTTTAAAAAATCATAACTCTTTCAATTTTGCACATAAAAATCCATATGATGGCTTATTTTTTGCGCCACCAATTCTACTTTGTAATGACGTCAGTCATTTTGCCCAAAAATCTACGGTGAAACGAAAAAAAAAAATCATTGTGCGACAAAATTGAAAAAAAACGCAGTTTTGTAACTTTTGGGGGCTTCCGTTTCTACGTAGTACATTTTTCGGTAAAAATGACACCTTATCTTTATTCTGTAGGTCCATACGATTAAAATTATCCCCTACTTATATAGGTTTGATTTTGTCGGACTTCTGGAAAAAATCATAACTACATGCAGGAAAATTAATATGTTTAAAATTGTCATCTTCTGACCCCTATAACTTTTTTATTTTTCCGTGTATGGGGCGGTATGAGGGCTAATTTTTTGCGCCGTGATCTGAAGTTTTTAACTGTACCATTTTTGCATTGATAGGACTTATTGAATTTTTTTGCGCGCACGCCATTGACCGAGCGGTTTAATTAATGATATATTTTTATAATTCGGACATTTCCGCACGCGGTGATACCATATATGTTTATTTTTATTTACACAGTTTTTTTTTTTTATTGGAAAAGGGGGGTGATTCAAACTTTTAATAGGGGAGGAGTTAAATGATCTTTATTCACTTTTTTTTTGCAGTGTTATAGGTCCCATAGGGACCTATAACACTGCACACACTGATCATTGTTATCCCATAGGGACCTATAACACTGCACACACTGATCTTCCTCATTGATCACTGGTTTCTCATAAGAAACCAGTGATCAACGATTCTGCCGCATGACTGCTCATGCCTGGATCTCAGGCACTGAGCAGTCATTCGGCGATCGGACAGCGAGGAGGCAGGTAGGGGCCCTCCCGCTGTCCTGTCAGCTGTTCGGGATGCCGCGATTAGCCGCGGCTATCCCGAACAGCCCGACTGAGCTAGCCGGCAACTTTCACTTTCGCTTTTAGCCGCGCGGCTCAGCTCTGAGCACGCGGTTAAAGGGTTAATAGCGCGCTGCGCGCTATTAGAGGCGGGTCCCGGCTTCACTGTGTAACCCCGCGTTATATCAGGAGAGCAGGACCAAGGACGTACCGGTACGTCCTTGGTCCTTAAGGGGTTAAAATTTCATAGGGTACCATTAAAAAAAAATTATAAAAAAGATACAGTATTGATGGAAAAAATTGTATCTTACGAAATTTATCTTTTTTATTTCAAAATTTTTATTAATTTTTAAACAGGGATCAATTTATGTGGGCGGGTAAAGCACTAAAAATGTAGCCGACAATAATAAAAATGTAGTGTGTGTGTGTGTGTGTGTTTTTAAATTTTTTAGGTAGTACTACTACTCCCAGCATGGAACACACTGTTCTATGATGGGAGTAGTAGTACCTGTACTAATAGACAGATCGCCTATTTTGATCCACCTGTATAATTTATAGATGCGGCGGCCGCTCTTCTTTGGTCCCGTGCACTGACGTATATATACACCTATTCATATTTCCAGCAGAGAACTGTGATTGGCCAGATGGTTCCAGCCAATCACAACTCTGTGGGATATATGAATAGGTGTATATATACGGCAGTGCAGGGGACCATAGAAGAGCGCCTGCATCTATACATTATACAGGAGGATCGCATCGGGTGTCAGAAGTTACACTCGCTGCGATCTATTAATGCAGATACTACAGCTCCCAGCATGGAGCAGAGTGTGCTCCATGTTGGGAGTAGTAGTACCTGCAGTAAGGACAGATCACAGCGGATGTCACTTCTCCTGACACCCGCTGCAATCCTCCTGATGTGACAGTCGGGATCAGCTGTTCTCAAGGCTACAGAGCCGTCAGAACAGTTGATGCTGAGCAGTATATATACATCCTATATCTACTGCCCCAGCAAGAACTTACAGTGAGCCTGCAATGTGTATACACTATACACATTGCTGGCTCACTTAACCCCTTGCTGAGCTGTGCGCTAAGCCAGCCTGGCAAGGAAAGAGTTAACTTACACTGCTGGAAAGTGTAGGTTAACCCTTTGGGCAGTATACAATATATACAGCTATCTATAGATAGCTGTATATAGTGTATACAGAAGACAAAGAAGTCCTCTTACTTCCCTCCAGTCCCCGCGGGTCCGTGTAGCTCTGCCCCTAATGATGACATCATTAGAGGCAGAGCTACAGACGGGATCCAGGCTGGTAAGGGTATAAGGCTCTGTTAACATTGTCCGTTTTCTATAATGTGAACAGACCCTTCTGCCAGTGTCTTACCAGACAGGGAGACTCCAGCTGTTGCTAAACTGCAACTCCCAGCATTTGGCTGTCTGGGCATGCTGGTAGTTGTAGTTTTGCACCAATTGGAGGCTCCCTGTTTGGGAAGACATTGCATTATGGGCGCTCTCCCCTGCTTTTTGTGTTTTTTTCTCTTCTCGTTTAAGATCCGTGTATGCACAGGATTACAGTGGATTCGATGGATTATGACGGATGAACTGGATTTTTTTTATTTTAATAAAATAGTCAACGAGGCTGTGGGGGAGTGTTTTTTAAAATAAAATAATTTTTCCAATGTGTTGTGTTTTTCTTTTATTGAATTTTCAGGCTTAGTAATGGATGCTGTCTAATAGACTGAATCCATTACAAAGCCAGTGCTTAGTGTTAGCCACAAAATACGGGGAGCCCTATGTGTTTTTTTTATTTATTTATAAAAAATAAAAAAAAACGCATAGGGTTCCCCGTATTTTCATTCTCAGCCAGATACCAACCAAGCAGCAACAGCCTGACATTACCAGGGTGGGCGAGGACCATTGTTACTTGCCCTCCCCAGCCTAAATAACACCAGCCTGTTACCGCCTAGGCCCAGGAGCACCATTTTTAACACTCCGGACCCGTTGGTACCGGCTCTTCTCGGCACCCCTGTGGTGGTGGGTACCGGGGTAATAATTGGGGGTTAGTGCTAGCTGTTTTTGGGGGCTAACGCTAAGCCCTGGCTTAGTAATGGATTCCATCAATAAGACCGGCTTCCACTACTAAGCCTGAAAATTCAATAAAAAAAAAAACACAACACATTGGAAAAATTCTTTTATTTGAAAAAATACTCCCCCACAGCCCTCGTTAACCATTTTATTAAAAGAAAAAAATCCTGTTCATCCGCCGTAATCCATCGAATCTGCAGTAATCCTCTGCATACACGCATCTGAAACGAGAAGAAAGAAAAAAAACAAAAAATTGGTTAGTACATTTTTGGCACTCTCTGCTGGGGAGAGTGCCCATAATGCAATGTTTACCCAAACAGGGAGCCTCCAATTGGTGCAAAACTACAACTCCCAGCATGCCCAGACAGCCTTTGGCTGTCTGGGCATGCTGGGAATTGTAGTTTAGCAACAGCTGGAGTCTCCCTGTCTGGGTAGACACTGCCAAAAGGGTCTGTTCACATTATACAAAATGGACAATGTGAACAGAGCTTCAGACCCTTACTAGCCTGACTCCTGTCTGTAGCTCCACCCCCTAATGACGTCATCACTAGGGCAGAGCTACACAGACCCGACGGGGACAGAGAGCGAGGAAGGTAAGTGGACCTCGTCTTCTGTATACAGTATATACAGCTATCTATAGATAGCTGTATATACTGTATACCGCCCAAAGGGGCTATAGGAGCAGGGAGTCCTGTCAGTCTGGTGACAGGATTCCCAGCTCCTGTATAGTATACACGGGTACACTATGCCCCCCTGTATATTATACAGCCTGGGGAGGTGAGTAGTGATGCTGTACATCACTCCTCACCTCCTCACACTCTGTGGACAAGGTGCTCAGCATCCGACCCAGAGTGGTACCTGAAGACAGTGAGAAAACTGCCTCAGGGGACAAAACTGGCTGTTTCCACACACCAGGGAAAACGCCAGTTTTCCTGGCAGTTTTTCCTGGCGTTTTTGCTGGGGGGAAAAAACCTCAGTGGAATTCTAGCCTTATAAAACTTTTATTTTAACGCTGGTTATTGTAGTCCACCTAATCTGAAGTAAGTCCACAGGATACACTGATCAGAAATAAGAAGATAAAATGGGTTAGACACAGCAAACCTTCTTGCCACAGCTCGCATTGATGTGCCATCCTGGATGAGCTGCACTACCTGAGCCACTTGTGTGGGTTGTAGACTCCGTCTCATGCTACCACTAGAGTGAAAGCACCACCAGCATTCAAAAGTGACCAAAACATCAGCCAGGAAGCATAGGAACTGAGAAATGGTCTGTGGTCACCACCTGCAGAACCACTCCTTTATTGGGGCTGTCTTGCTAATTGCCTATAATTTCCACCTGTTGTCTGTTCCATGTGAAATTGATTGTCAATCAGTGTTCTTCCTGAGTGGACAGTGGGATTTCACACAAGTGTCAGTGACTTGGAGTTACATTGTGTTGTTTAAGTGTTCCCTTTATTTTTTGAGCAGTGTATATATATTTTATTATATATATATATATATATATATATATATATATATCTATAAAGCACTTTTTTTTTCACAGCTGCAACTTGAGGTGGGGTTACAAAGTGATGTTCTGAAGTCATTTATTGTTTTTTGCTTATGTGTGCTAAAAAAAAATGGTATTCAAAAGTGATTTATTGTATTTTGCTTATAGGAGCCAAATTTATTAACCCCCTGCGATAGTATAATATGTCACACAAGCAAAACAAAAATGACTACAGAACTTGCTTACCAAAGCAACAATGATAAATGTCCCTCAAAGTCTTATTTGTAATTGTTCAAAAATCTAACTAAGAGACTTAAAGGTGTACTCCGCCTCTAGACATCTTATCCCCTATCCAAAAGAAATAGGGGATAAGATGTCTGATCGCAGGAGTCCTGCTGCAGCACCCCAGACATTCAGTGCACAGAGCAAACTTCGCTCATGCCAGATGACTGGCGATGCGGGGCGGAGGCTCGTGATGTCATAGCCACACCCCCTCAATGCAAGTATATGGGAGGGGGTGTGACGGCCGTCACATCTCACATGGACTTACATTGAGGGGGCGTGGTTGTGATGTCACGAGCCTCCGGCACTGCACCCGATGCTCTAAACGAACGCTCTAAACGGTGCAACAGGGAGATAGGGGATAAGATGTTTTAAGGTTCATTCACATTGAGTAATTTGATCGGAATCTCCGCTCGCAAAATTCCACAAGGTGAGATTACATCTGCCGGTCGCCGCTGAAATCTTTTGGAAGTAGGACCATGCGGCCCTGCGCTGTCACCGTTGATGGCAATGCAGTGCTCGTGGAATTCCGCGCCAAGAATGAACAGATTCAGTCTTTGCGCAAATCAACTTCAGAGGAAGAATTCCTCCACCGAAAGGGCCGTGCAAAGAAATTCCTCGTCGTGAACATACCCTTACTCAAGTTGCAAAGTAGCCCAATGTACTGACAAACAGAAAAATATTATTTGCAAAAAATAAAGGAGTCTTTCTGAAGTAGATAAATATGTCTAAACAGCATTGTGTGAAAGTAAATACATTTCTAATCTACAAGCATTATTGAAAATGTACTCAGATATATTATATATATCTTGTGAGAAGGTGAAAGGTATGGTCGTTGATGGGCAATATGTCTTACCAAGGCTCCTGGCCTCGGTGAAGTAAGAGCCGGTATTTATTCAGTGTCTGTGCTGCGATGGAGTCTGACACTGTTGCTGTAGTATGGCTGGAAGGCCAATCCGGGTGCAGTGTGGGGGTCATTCCCCACAATCCAGGCTGCCTTTAGTTGACCTTACAGGCAGGCTGCTTCACCAGCTGAGGGGGATTTGCTCACACTGCCAGAGAGAACTGTATGTGGAGTTCTTCCCTAAGATTGCTCCAAGTTTGGAAGCTGGTGAGCAGCCTGCCCGGAGGCCTGGAAAAGACTTGCTTGATGCAGAATGGAGACGTCTGCGGATCAAGAGAGAGAAGAATCCAAGTCTTCTTCTTCGGATGAGGAGGTCGCTGCCTCCTATTTTTTTCCTTTGGAAAAGACCCAGCGTCTTCTGAGATCCATCCGGTCGGGGGACCAGGATGTTGATCCCGGGGAAGCCACTAACTCCGCCTCTAAGGGACCTATGGTCTTTAAAGTGGATGATACCCTTCTGTCCGTACTTAGAACGGAATGGAAAAAAACAGAAAAGTGTCCGGTCTTAACTAAAAGATTTGAGACCATGTTTCCTATTCAGGAAACTCAGATTTCTTCCTGGGGCCCTGTCCCTAAGGTTGACATGGCAGTTGCAAAACTGTCCAAAAGGACAGTGGTTCCTGCCGAGTATGGGTCTTCCTTGCAGGATCCAATGGATCGGAAGGCCGATTGTGCCATGAGGCACTCCTACTCCACTGCTTCTGCATCAATGGCGATAGCTTGCTCAGAGGTAGCAAACTTTCTAAAGACCCGCCTTTCTAATATCCAGTCGGATTTGGACCAGGGGGTTTCTAGGGATGAAATCCTTTAAGACGGACAATCTGGCCGTTGATTTTTTGTGTGATGCCAATACCCAGCATCTTAAGCTGGCTTCTAAGTCTATGGCCCTGGTCTCCGCAGGACGACGTCCTCTGTGGTTGAAGCCTTGGAAGGTTGACAACTCTTCCAAAAACACCTTATGTGCTATGCCTTATGAACCCGGCATTCTCTTCGGAGCAGAATTGAACCGCATTATGGAGGTACTTTCGGATAAGAAGGGCAAATCCCTTCCTTATTCCTCCTTTCGTGGTCGAGGGCGGCATTCTGGGGGCCGATCAGCACCCCAGCCCAAGCCTCAGAGAGACTGGGGCAATCAACGCCGGGGCGGTAAACGCTCCCGTGGCTCCAAGGACAAAAAGCTCTGACTATGGGCTTCTACGAAGCTCTAGGTTCCCTGCCGGTTTGACTGTCCATCTAAGCGCTTGGTCCCTCCACATTCAGGACCCTTGGGTCCTGAGAATAATCTCGGATGGATATTCGATAGACCTCGAATCAATTCCCCCATCCAAGTATATGGAGACAAGAATTCTTCCACCAATCAAACAAGCAGCGCTAGAAACTTACATGCCTTAGAGGAAGTTCCTCTTGCAGAACGGGGATCAGGAATTTATTCTCCAGTCTTCTTAGTTCTTAAAATAAAAGGAGACTGGCGGATGATTATAGATTTGAGATACTTCAATCAGTACGTAAAGCGCAAACGCTTTCATATGGAAACTATTCAATCTGTAGTCATCCTCATCTCGCCAGGGGACTACCTGGCTACTCTGGATCTAATGGATGCTTACCTTCATATTCCTATTCATCCGGTATCTAGAAAGTATCTAAGGATCGCAGTTCAGGTAGGGGGAGTCCTAAAACACCTCCAGTTTGTAGCCCTCCCGTTTGGAATTTCTTCGGCCCCACACACATTTACCAAAGTGGTGGTAGCAGTAGTTGCTGCTCTAAGACTCCAGGGGCTCAGCATTGTTCCCTACTTAGACGATTGGCTCCTCAGAGCTCCTTCTCCTCAGAGCGATCCTGTCCCAACATCTGCAAATAGCAGTATCCTTCCTTCACCAGTTGGGGTGGATAGTCAATTGGGCCAAATCCAATTTCCTCCCGACAACTTCAGTGAGGTTCCTCCGCTTCATAGTCGACACAATCTCCATGACACTTTACCTCTCTCCTGAGAGGAAATCTCGGGTTCAAGAATCGGCTCTTTTTCTCTCAGTACCCCGGAGAGTATCCATTCGCACTCTCATGCGGATGTTGGGACTTATGTCCGCTACCGCGGATGCGGTTCCTTGGGCTCTTTGGCATCTACGCCCTCTTCAGTCATAGTTACAAAGTGTTACATAGTTAGTACGGTAGAAAAAAGACATATGTCCATCAAGTTCAACCAGGGAATTAAGGGGTAGGGGTGTGGCGCGATATTGGGGAAGGGATGAGATTTTATATTTCTTCATAAGCATTAATGTTATTTTGTTCCAGGAATGTATCTAATCCTGTTTTAAAGCTGTTAATTGTTCCTGCTGTGACCAGTTCCTGAGGTAGACCGTTCCATAAATTCACAGTCCTCACGGTAAAGAAGGCGTGTCGCCCCTTGAGACTAAACTTTTTCTTCTCCAGACGGAGGGAGTGCCCCCTCGTCCTTTGGGGGGGTTTAACCTGGAACAGTTTTTCTCCATATTTTTTGTATGGGCCATTAATATACTTATATACGTTTATCATATCCCCCCTTAAACGTCTCTTCTCAAGACTAAACAATTGTAACTCCTTTAATCGCTCCTCATAGCTAAACGTGAGGTGCTAGCAGTCAGAGGTGCTAGCAGTCAGAGGTGCTAGCCACAGGGAATCTCAGGCCGTCAGGCCTAAACAAGTGCCACTCCTTGTCTTATCTAGTCTGATCCTCCCTCAGATGGTGGTCTCTCCTCGAGGACGGCAAGTCAATGATCCAACCCGCTTGGATCATACTTACTACCGACGCGTCCCTTGTAGGTTGAGGAGCGTATCTCTTGGATCTAACAGTGCGGGGGTCTTGGTCTCCAGATTCGTGCACTCAGATTAGCACTCCTCCATTTTGCTTCTCTTCTTCAAGGGAAAGCAGCAAAGATCCAATCCGACAGCATGATGGCTGTACTGTACATCAACAAGCAGAGAGGCACTCGATCACAAAGCCTCCTCAGAGAGGTGGGTCTGATCTTGGATTGGGCAAGGAGGAACCTAACCCATCTGTCGGCAGTTCACATTCGGGGATCTCTTAATGTGATCGCCGACCGCCTGAGCAGAGGACTTTCAACCAGAGAATGGTCTCTCCATCCAGAAATATTCAAACAAAAAACACTCAGGTGGGGTATGCCAGTAATAGATCTTATGGCAACAAGGTTCAACACCAAAGTGGCGAGATTCTGTTCATTATACCCGGAAGACAACCCAGAAGCAATCAATGCTCTCAATCCCATGGAGGTTCAGGCTGGCCTACATCTTCCCTCCAATTTCCTTGATCCCGAGGGTATTGATGAAAATCAGGCAGGACCAAGCCTCTGTCATAGCCATAATTCCATTTTGGCCCAAGAGAGCTTGGTTTACCCAACTCCTGCAGATGAGTCGGGGACAATACTGGAGGCTTCCCCCGGAGCAAGCACTAGTGTCGGGGGACACTCACAGCTGCTCAAATCTTCAAATGTTCAACCTGACAGCCTGAAGGTTGACCAGTCCCTTCCACATTTAGAAGGGCTTTCTAGTGCGGTCTTGAATACTCTCTTGCATTCCAGAGCGGTATCTACTAACAAAGCCTATAAAAGAATCTGGACAATCTTTCAGTCTTGATGCTCCAAGAAACAACTTTCTGGACAGAATCCAGCTGTTTTCACAATTCTCAACTTTCTTCAGGATGGATTGGATAAGAATCTATCCCCTTCCACACTCAGAGTTCAAGCATCTCCCCCCTTTGAGCCCTTGGAGGATGTGGACATGAAATTTGTTACCATTAAAATAACATTTTTACTGACAATTACTTCAGCCAAGAGGATTGGAGAACTTCAAGTGCTCTCTGCACATGAGCCTTATACTAAATTCTTGCCTGATCGTGTGTTACTCAGATTTATGCCATATTTCATACCTAAGGTTCGATCATTCCAGAATATAAACCAAGTTATATCTCTGCCAGTGTTTTCTCCACATCCATCCTCAGATAAAGATAGGGCTCTTCATTGCCTAGATATCTCGAGATGCCTCCAGATCTACTTGAAGAGATCTAAGGAGTTTAGGAAGGATGAACATCTTTTAATTCTCTTTGCAGGGTCCAAGAGAGGTCTCAAAGCTTCAAAACCCTCCATCAGTAGATGGGTAAAGGATGCCATTCGTATCTCCATGGTATCCCAATGTATGGAGCCTCCAGAGTTTGTTAAAGCTCACTCCACCAGGTCTGTATCTACCTCCTTTGCGGAAAGGAGTCTTGTTCCTTTGGAACATATATGCAAAGCTGCATCTTGGAGTTAACTCTCCACTTTTATCACCCACTACAGACTTGACAGTAGATTTGCCGATTTTTCCTCATTTGGATGGACAATATTATCTGCCGTCGTTCATTTCTATGATAATTTGTTTTCCCTTAGTCCTAACAGTAGCACAACTTTCCCTCCCTAAGTTTGTTACATTATTATTATTTACTATTTAGTTTATTTTTGCAGTTCTTCTTGTTACTACACAAGGGGACAGAGGGTTACCCCCTTACTTATATAGGGTGTTGCGGGTGTGGTTATTTAATTAATTAATTTAGTTCAATAAAACTTCCATCTGTCCTAACCAGTTCGCGGGGGGTGGAATACCCATCTGTGCTACTGTTAGGACTAAGGGAAAACAAATTATCGTTAGAAATTAACAAATTCCTACTAAACTGTCCGGCCACTTTGAACCAGACAGACTTGTTTTGGCAGTCAACAATTGACTGAGCCAATTGTCAGCATTCAGAAAGGGACCCCCGAGGAAGTAAAGTAGATTAGCATATGTTATAAAGTATCTGTCACCAAACTAACCTTTTAATATTTTGTTCATTATGTAATTAGACACTTTGCTATTTTCTTGCTGTTAAAATTCTCAACCTTTATATGTTCTTAATGTGATTGAAAAAACGGCCACTTTCCCATTATCCTGGGTACGGACCTGAATGCCACACTGAACCCTTGTCTTGACTCCACATCTAAGTCCTCTGGAATTTCGCAAAAACTGTTGCATAAGCTTCATTCTAAACTCTCTGATCTCTCTCTCATAGATCCTTGGAGAATACAGAACCCTTCCGTCCGTGACTACTCGCATTACTCCTCGCCTCACAACTCATATAATCGCATAGATTACCTGCTTGTCCATAGTTCGCTTCTACCAATGGTGACCGATACAGGTATTGGTGTGATTGCGATCTCCGACCACGCTCCTGTCTCTCTATCTCTGTCTTTTTCTGTCTCTTCCACTCCTATCCCCACTTGGCGATTGAATGAAAGGCTTTCAGAGAACCCCTTGACCCTTTTAGACATCACTGAACACCTCAAGCTCTATTTCGACACCAATTGTACACCAGATGTTTTCTTTCTCCTGTGATGTGGGAAGCCCATAAGGCATACATTAGGGGTATATTTATTTCGTGGGGGACTAAACTAAAAAAAGAATATAGGAAGAAGACGGACGAGCTACTCTCTGCTATCTCAGCTCTTGAGAGGCTCCATAAGAGGAAGCAGATTGAGTCCACTCTTTCAGATCTTAAGGGACTGAGAGAGCAACTTCTATCCCATCTCCACGACTGATCCTCCAAAGCATACTTACACCACAAACAGAAAATTTATGCGCACGGTGACAAGGGTGGGAGACTGATGTCTGCCCTTCTTAAGAAAAGGAGAGCCAAACAACACATTCACCACATTAAGATCAAGACGGGCTCCATACTCAGTGACACTCCTCAGATAGCTAGCGCTTTTCAATCATTCTACTCTGAACTGTACAATCTTCAACTGACTGATGATTATGACCTGTCTACTCCCCTCTCTGCAGCCCAAACGGCCTTCCTTCAGACTTTAAATCTCCCCACGCTTGATCCCTCCATGGCCTCGTCCCTGCTCTCTCCGGTGACTAAGGAGGAGGTGCAAAAGGTTATCAAGTCCTTTCCACCTGGGAAGAGCCCGGGACCTGATGGTCTGCCCATGAAATACTACACCACATTTTTAGAGTTACTCACACCTCACCTTACTGATTCCTGCAACTCTCTATTAACTGGTACCCCACTCCCCCGTCAGTCGCAAGAGGCTCATATTACATTGATAGCTAAAGAGGGGAAGGATCCGTTGGAGTGTGGCAGCTACCGACCAATATCCTTATTAAATCTGGACTTGAAAATCTGGGCTAAGCTGTTATCCATACGGATCAAGAAACTTTTACCCCATTTGATTGCCCCAAGCCAGTCGGGATTTGTCCAGGGTAGAGAGGGGAAGACTAATACACTCAAACTGCTGTCGGCCATACATTATGCACAGTCTCGGAAACTGCCATTGGTCCTTCTCGGGGTAGACGCCGAGAAGGCCTTTGACAGAGTTAGTTGGTCCTTCATGAAAGCGACTCTTCTCCGTTTTTGGCTTCCCTGAGGAGTTTGTCGCAGCTATTTTCTCTCTCTACGCCTGCCCTTATGCCTCCCTACAGATCAATGATACCCTGTCCCCACCGTTCCACATCACCAACGGCACCCGGCAGGGATGCCCCCTATCTCCCACGTTATTTGTTCTTGTGATGGAGTCTTTGCTCCAAAAGATAAGACAGATGCCTGAGATTGTCACGATGCCGGCTGGCAGGAGGTGGATCCTCTGTGTCAGAGAGGGATTGGCGTGGACCGTGCTAGTGGACCGGTTCTAAGTCACTACTGGTGTTCACCAGAGCCCGCCGCAAAGCGGGATGGTCTTGCTGCGGCGGTAGTGACCAGGTCGTTGTTACGCCTAGCGCTCCGGGCCCCCGCTCCTCCCCGGAGCGCTCACGGCGTCTTTCTCCCTGCAGCTCCCCGGTCAGTCCCGCTGACCGGGAGCGCTGCTCTGTCATGGCCGTTGGGGATGCGATTCGCACAGCGGGACGCGCCCGCTCGCGAATCGCATCCCAGGTCACTTACCCGTTCCCGTCCCCTGCTGTCATGTGCTGGCGCGCGCGGCTCCGCTCTCTAGGGCGCGCGCGCGCCAGCTCCCTGAGACTTAAAGGGCCAGTGCACCAATGATTGGTGCCTGGCCCAATTAGCTTAATTGGCTTCCACCTGGTCCCTGACTATATCTAACCTCCTCCCATGCACTTCCTTGCCGGATCTTGTTTGTGTGTTTAAAGCCTGTGTACCAGAACTTCTGCTATCTCCCCTGACTACGAACCTTGCCGCCTGCCCCCGACCTTCTGCTACGTCCGACTTTGCTTCTGCCTACTCCCTTGTACCTCGCCTATCTTCAGCAGTCAGAGAGGTGAACCGTTGCTAGTGGATACGACCTGGTCACTACCGCCGCAGCAAGACCATCCCGCTTTGCGGCGGGCTCTGGTGAAAACCTGTAGTGGCTTAGAACCGGTCCACTAGCGCGGTCCTCGCCATCCCTCTCTGGCACAGAGGATCCACTACCTGCCAGCCGGCATCGTGACAGTAGATCCGGCCATGGATCCCGCTGACGTCCCTCTGCCTTATATCTCTGATATCACCACGGTGGTCGCCCAGCAATCCCGACAGATCGCCCATCTAACCCACCAGCTGTCGGAAGTGTTCACCATTGTGCACCAACTTCAGTCGCAACTTCAGCAACAACCATCTCCTCCGCCAGCTCCTGCACCCCTTCCGCAGCGAGTGGCCACTCCTAGCCTCCGCCTGTCCTTGCCGGACAAATTTAATGGGGACTCTAAGTTTTGCCGTGGCTTTCTTTCGCAATGTTCCCTGCACTTGGAGATGATGTCGGACCAGTTTCCTACTGAAAGGTCTAAGGTGGCTTTCGTAGTCAGCCTTCTGTCTGGAAAAGCCCTGTCATGGGCCACACCGCTCTGGGACCGCAATGACCCCGTCACTGCCTCTGTACACTCCCTCTTCTCGGAAATTCGAAGTGTCTTTGAGGAACCTGCCCGAGCCTCTTCTGCTGAGACTGCCCTGCTGAACCTGGTCCAGGGTAATTCCTCCGTTGGCGAGTACGCCATACAATTCCGTACTCTTGCTTCTGAACTATCCTGGAATAATGAGGCTCTCTGCGCGACCTTTAAAAAAGGCCTATCCAGCAACATTAAAGATGTTCTGGCCGCACGAGAGACTCCTGCTAACCTGCATGAACTCATTCATCTAGCCACTCGCATTGACATGCGTTTTTCTGAGAGGCATCAAGAGCTCCGCCAGGAAAAAGACTTAGATCTCTGGACACCTCTCCCACAGTCTCCACTGCAATCTGCGCCTAGGCCTCCCGCCGAGGAGGCCATGCAAGTGGATCGGTCTCGCCTGACCCTGGAAGAGAGGAATCGCCGTAAGGAAGAGAATCTTTGTCTGTACTGTGCCAGTACTGAACATTTTTTGGTGGATTGCCCAATCCGTCCTCCACGTCTGGGAAACGCACGCTCGCACCCAGCTCTCGTGGGTGTGGCGTCTCTTGATGCTAAGTCGGCTTCTCCACGTCTCACGGTGCCTGTTCGGATTTCTACTTCAGCCAGCTCTCCCCTCTCAGCCGTGGCCTGCCTGGACTCTGGAGCTTCTGGGAATTTTATTCGGGAGTCCCTAGTGAATAAATTCCGCATTCCGGTGACCCGTCTTGTCAAGTCACTCCACATTTCCGCGGTCAACGGAGCCAGGTTGGATTGCACCGTGCGTTACCGCACGGAGCCCCTCCTAATGTGCATCGGACCTCATCACGAGGAAATTGTATTTTTTGTCCTTCCTAATTGCACTTCTGAAGTTCTCCTTGGACTACCCTGGCTTCAACACCATTCCCCAACCCTGGATTGGTCCACTGGGGAGATCAAGAGTTGGGGTCCCTCTTGTTCCAAGGACTGCCTTCAACCGGTTCCCAGTACTCCCTGCCGTGACCCTGTGGTTCCTCCTGTATCCGGTCCCCCTAAGGTCATTAAGGACTCTGCCTGCCACTCTGCCTGCCACAGGAAATGCCTCTCCCCCCCTCCCAGTCCCATCAGGCAAGCCTCTGTGTCCCCTCATGGCCCTCGTCCTGGTGTCACACTGCCCCGTGCCAGGTCTCGCCCTCTGCCCTCTCTCCCCATTCCTACTCCTGCTGTTCTGCCTGCCGTTGAGGAATCCCTCCATCCTTTCCCGGTGTCCTCATCCCAGGGGAGGCAGTTACCGGACAAAGAGAAGGGGAGACCTAAGGGGGGGGGGGTACTGTTACGCCTAGCGCTCCGGGCCCCCGCTCCTCCCCGGAGCGCTCACGGCGTCTTTCTCCCTGCAGCTCCCCGGTCAGTCCCGCTGCAGCAAGAATCGTAGTCAATAAGGAAAAGCAGGAGGTCAAATACACAGTATGGATAAACACAGTAACGCTTTCACTAGGCTCTAAGGCAACAAGATCCGGCAGGGGAGTGCAGGGACAGAGAACAGATATAGTCTGGGAGCAGGTGGAAGCCAATTAAGCTAATTGGGCCAGGCACCAATCATTGGTGCACTGGCCCTTTAAGTCTCAGGGAGCTGGCGCGCGCGCGCGCCCTAGAGAGCGGAGCCGCGCGCGCCAGCACATGACAGCAGGGGACCGGGACGGGTAAGTGACCTGGGATGCGATTCGCGAGCGGGCGCGTCCCGCTGTGCGAATCGCATCCCCGACGGCCATGACAGTGCAGCGCTCCCGGTCAGCGGGACCGACCGGGGCGCTGCGGAGAGAGAGACGCCGTAAGCGCTCCGGGGAGGAGCGGGGACCCGGAGCGCTAGGCGTAACAGTACCCCCCCCCTTAGGTCTCCCCTTCACTTTGTCCGGTAACTGCCTCCCCTGGGATGAGGACACCGGAAAAGAATGGAGGGTTTCCTCAACGGCAGGCAGTACAGCAGGAGTGGGAATGGGGAGGGAGGGCAGAGGGCGAGGCCTGGCACGGGGCAGTGTGACACCAGGACGGGGGCCATGGGGAGGCACCGAGGCTTGCCTGACTGGACTGGGAGGGGGGGAGAGGCACTTCTTATGGCAGGCAGAGTCCATAAAGACCTTAGGGAGACCGGTTACAGGGGGAACCACAGGGTCACGGCAGGGAGTACTGGGAACCGGTTTAAGGCAGTCCTTGAAACAAGAGGAACCCCAGCTCTTGATCTCCCCTGTGGACCAATCCAGGGTTGGGGAATGGTGTTGAAGCCAGGGTAGTCCAAGGAGAATTTCGGAAGTGCAATTGGAGAGGACCAAAAACTCAATTTTTTCGTGATGAGGTCCGATGCACATTAGGAGGGGCTCCGTGCGGTAACGCACGGTGCAATCCAACCTGACTCCGTTGACCGCGGAAATGTAGAGTGGCTTGACGAGACGGGTCACCGGAATGCGGAATTTATTCACCAAGGAATCCATAATGAAATTCCCAGAGGCACTGGAGTCCAAGCAGGCCACGGCTGAGAGGGAGGAGTTGGCTGAAGAAGAAATCCGTACGGGCACCGTGAGACGTGGAGAAGCCGACTTAGCATCAAGAGACGCCACACCCACGAGAGCTGGGTGCGAGCGTGCGTTTCCCAGACGTGGAGGACGGATAGGGCAGTCTACCAGGAAATGTTCGGTACTGGCACAGTACAGACAAAGATTTTCTTCCCTACGGCGATTCCTCTCTTCCTGGGTCAGGCGAGACCGATCCACTTGCATGGCCTCCTCGGCGGGAGGCCTAAGCGTAGATTGCAATGGAGACTGTGGGAGAGGTGCCCAGAGATCTAAGTCTTTTTCCTGGCGGAGCTCTTGATGTCTCTCAGAAAAACGCATGTCAATGCGAGTGGCTAGATAAATGAGTTCATGCAGGTTAGCAGGAATTTCTCGTGCGGCCAGAACATCTTTAATGTTGCTGGATAGGCCTTTTTTAAAGGTCGCGCAGAGGGCCTCATTATTCCAGGATAGTTCAGAAGCAAGAGTACGGAATTGTATGGCGTACTCGCCAACGGAAGAATTACCCTGGACCAGGTTCAGCAGGGCAGTCTCAGCAGAAGAGGCTCGGGCAGGTTCCTCAAAGACACTTCGAATTTCCGAGAAGGAGTGTACAGAGGCAGTGACGGGGTCATTGCAGTCCCAGAGCGGTGTGGCCCAAGACAGAGCTTTCCCAGACAGAAGGCTGACTACGAAAGCCACCTTAGACCTTTCAGTAGGAAACTGGTCCGACATCATCTCCAAGTGCAGGGAACATTGTGAAAGAAAGCCACGGCAAAACTTAGAGTCCCCATCAAATTTGTCCGGCAGGGACAAGCGGAGGCTAGGAGTGGCCACTCGCTGCGGAGGAGGTGCAGGAGCTGGCGGAGGAGATGGTTGTTGCTGCTGTAGCTGAGACTGAAATTGCTGTAGCTGTGACTGAAGCTGCTGTAGCTGCGACTGGAGTTGCTGTGTCATGGTGGTCAAGTACGACAGCTGGTGATCTTGTTGGGCGATCTGTCGGGCTTGCTGGGCGACCAGTGTAGTGAGGTCGGCGACAACTGGCAGAGGAACTTCAGCGGGATCCATGGCCGGATCTACTGTCACGATGCCGGCTGGCAGGAGGTGGATCCTCTGTGTCAGAGAGGGATTGGCGTGGACCGTGCTAGTGGACCGGTTCTAAGTCACTACTGGTGTTCACCAGAGCCCGCCGCAAAGCGGGATGGTCTTGCTGCGGCGGTAGTGACCAGGTCGTATCCACTAGCAACGGCTCAACCTCTCTGACTGCTGAAGATAGGCGCGGTACAAGGGAGTAGACAAAGCAAGGTCGGACGTAGCAGAAGGTCGGGGCAGGCAGCAAGAATCGTAGTCAATAAGGAAAAGCAGGAGGTCAAATACACAGTATGGATAAACACAGTAACGCTTTCACTAGGCTCTAAGGCAACAAGATCCGGCAGGGGAGTGCAGGGACAGAGAACAGATATAGTCTGGGAGCAGGTGGAAGCCAATTAAGCTAATTGGGCCAGGCACCAATCATTGGTGCACTGGCCCTTTAAGTCTCAGGGAGCTGGCGCGCGCGCGCGCCCTAGAGAGCGGAGCCGCGCGCGCCAGCACATGACAGCAGGGGACCGGGACGGGTAAGTGACCTGGGATGCGATTCGCGAGCGGGCGCGTCCCGCTGTGCGAATCGCATCCCCGACGGCCATGACAGTGCAGCGCTCCCGGTCAGCGGGACCGACCGGGGCGCTGCGGAGAGAGACGCCGTAAGCGCTCCAGGGAGGAGCGGGGACCCGGAGCGCTAGGCGTAACAGAGATCAAGGGTTTTCAGAACCCAGAAGGAGAGCTTAAAGCACTTGCTTTTGCAGATGATCTGCTTTTTTTGCTATCTGCTCCGGAGAAGGGTATCCCGAGCCTGGTGTCCTTGTTTGAGGAATTTGGTCATCTCTCTAACTTTAGAGTTAATGTCCACAAATCTGAACTATTAAATATCACGTTGCCCTGTAGTAAACTGCCCCACCTTAACCCCTTAATGACCAAGCCCATTTTCACCTCAAGGACCAGGCCAATTTTATTTTTGCGTTTTCGTTTTTCCTCCTCGCCTTCTAAAATCCATAACTCCTTTCTATTTCCATGTACAGACCCATATAAGGGCTTGTTTTTTGCGTGACCAATTGTACTTTGTAATGAAACCTCTCATTTTACCATAAAATGTACGGCGAACCCCCCCAAAAAAATTTTTATGGAGGAAATTTAAATGAAAACCCAAATTTTACATTTTGGAGGGTTTTGTTTTCACACTGTACAATTTATGGTAAAATGACATGTGTTCTTTATTTTGTGGGTCAATACAAATAAAATGATACCCATGGCTAGATACTTTTATATTTTTGTACCGCTTAAAAAAATCTAAAAACTTTTTGTACAAAATCAGTAATCTAAAATCGCCCTATTTTGACCACCTATAGCTTTTTAATTTTTCCGTATATAGAGCGGTATGAGGGTTCATTTTTTTGCGCCGTCATCTGTACTTTTTTTTAGATACCACATTTGCATATATAAAACTTTTAGATCTTTTTTATAATATAAAATGTGACAAAAAAGCTGCATTTTTGGACTTTTTTTTTATTTTTTACGTTTACGCTATTCACCGTACGGGATCATTAACATTATATTTTGATAGTTCGGACATTTACGCACGCGGCGATACCAAATATGTTTTTTTTAAAAAATGTTTACGCTTTTTGGGGGTAAAATGGGAAAAACTGACAATTTTCATTTTTATTGGGGGAGGGGATTTTTCACGTTTTTTTTTTTACATTTTTCAACTTTTTATGTCCCCATAGGGGACTATCTATAGCAATCGTTTGATTGCTAATACTGTGCAGTGCTTTGCATAGGACACAGCACTGCTCAGTATTATCGGTGATCTTCTGCTCTGGTCTGCTCGATCTCAGACCAGAGCAGAAGACCCCGGGAGATGGCCGGAGCTAGGTAAGGGGACCTCCGGCTGTCATTCTGGATGATCGGATCCCCGCGGTAGTGCTGCAGGAGATCCGATCATCCAATCAAAGTGCTGCAATGCCGTGATCTGTATTGATCACGGCATTGGAGGGGTTAATGGCGGACATACGTGTATGACGCGAGCACCCTTTCGATGCTCGCGGTCTTACACAGGACGTAAATGTACGTCCTGGTGCGGGAAGTCCCTCCAAACCAGGACGTACATTTACGTCCGTGGTCGTTAAGGGGTTAAACAGTTATCCACCTTCCCTTGGGCCCGTTCCTCCCTAAAATACCTAGGCGTGCATATTACTCCTTCCATCCCGCAGCTTTATTCAGCCAATTTTAAACCTCTAATTGCGGAAATACAGCAAGTTTTGGTAGACTATGATAATACTCTAATTTCATGGATTGGAAGACGTAATGTTTTGCAAACTTATGTGGTCTCCAAGAGCCTGTACAAGCTTAATATGTTGCCGATTGCACTTCCATCCTCCTTCTTCCTACTTCGTACAATCTTCTCACGTTATCTGTGGAGGAACAAGAGACCTAGAATGGCGCACACACTTTTGACCAGACCTTCTCATAGAGGAGGCATAGGGGTCCCCGACATTCAAGCAATCTACAAAACGATACAGATTAGAAGGTGGATCCTCTGTAGTTCTGCCCCCTCTCTATCCGCACCCTCATTAGAGCATTGGGAGGCGACTTGGGCACGTTGGGCGTATGGAGAGGATTTTCTAAAAGACCTCTGGCTTCCTAAGAAACGTAACTACTCCTTTTCCCATCCTTCTCTTCTTGGGTCTTTTCACTGTCTGGTCTTCCTCTGCTCCTATTCTCTCCCCTTCACTTTCCCCTCTTCTCCCGGCTGCTCTCATTCCTGATGTCATGGGTGGGACGTCGCTGACATACAGCACTTTATGGTCGAGACTAAGGGGTTGTTCTGTGAGTCAGCTTTTCAAGGACAGAAGGGTTCCCACATGTAGACTATCTTTTCTCCAACTTTCGCATTTGCAGAATTGCTGTAAAACATTCTTAGAGAAGTTCCACCCTTTGAGACCTATGACAACTTTTGAAACTACTTGGCTGTCACCCACATAAGCTCTCTTTTGTCAGAAGACTCTGTGAGTCCATGCTCACTACTTCAACACCAGGTTACTTGACCTCATGGGAAAAGGAACTGGGTGTAACTCTCTCTCCCTCAGAAAAGGAATATGTTCTTAAATACTCGCAAGGCTTCTCCCGGTGTATTAGGCTCCGGAAGGTGCATTTTAAGCTTCTCTCTAGATGGTACAAAACACCGGAATTTTTACATGCACACGGTCTCAGCAACTCAAATCTATGTTGGAGATGTGGTTCCCATGTAGGAAATGTCACGCATATATGGTGGACCTGTCCTTCCCTTAAACCCTTTTGGACTAAAATCGCAGAGGCAATACATTTTATCTTTCCCACATCACCCTCTCTTCAGCCTGACATGGTCCTCCTTGGGAGACCATCTCTTAATTTTCAGCCCCATAGAAATGTTGTTGTTGTCCCACCTTTTGTCTGCTGCTAAATCTTTGATCCCCTTGAAATGGCTGAATACCACTCCACCTACTATTATGGAATGGGAGTCTAAGGTTCACCAGATATGCCGATTTGAGGAAATGTCTAGTAGAGCGGAACGTACACATGGAAAATTTATGTCCGTCTGGTCTCCCTGGTTCAAATACTGCAAACTGAGTGATGTCTGAAACCTAACTACTGAAGGTGTCTATGTCTTAATTAAGAAACTAATGTGTGGACAGCATGTTAATTGTTGGCATCATATGACTGCCCCCCTAATGGGATTGGGCTTGGTACGCTCTAGCAGTACTATGCATAAAATTAACTACTCCTCTTACTCTTCTCTATCCTCGACCCCTCCCCAACCTTTTCCTACTCTTCCCTTACTCCTCCCCTCCCCACCTTTTCTTTTTCTCTACCTTTTCTCATGACCATGATATTTTCTATACGTCTTTCACACACGACTCGCCCTGAACAGATATAACATTTTGTCGCCCTAGTGACTTACTTAACTTGTTAGTTTATTGTTTGTTTATTATCTTTTGCATGGTTTTAGGGCTCTGTGTAGTCCTACTGGGATGTTAAGTTTTTGCTCTATATGCCATGTTATCTTCCTTGGTATTGAAAATGAATAAAAACTTATTTAAAAAAAAAGAAAAAAACGGCCACTTGGTGGCTCTGTTCTGTACCCTGCCATAAGTCAGTCAGTTTGGTCTCCTCCCGGCCTGGCAGGAAATGCGTTCTGGTGATGGCGGGGCACAGCTCTCGCGGGCTTCAGTGACGTCACACTTGCTGGGGAACACCCACTTTCTCCTCCCAGGTGCTCACACAATGTGAGCAAGGGGAAAGGTATGATACACAGCTTTATAAAGCGCAAAATGTATTATTATTTTTTTAAAAGGACACTCCGGGGGAAAGGCAAATTTTTTTTTTCAAATCAACTGGTGCCAAAAAGTTTAACAGAACAGCGGGGGACACTGATCAGTTTGATGCCTACCGTGCCCGGATCCGCCCCGCCAAAATCTTTCATTTTCTGTATATGCTAATTAGTTGCTAACTGGGACAGGCGGGGTTACCGGCGCTCTGACGTCAGCGCCGCTCATCTGCAGCGCCGCCCAGCTCATCAATATTCCTCCCCTCCTTCTTCTCTGTAATAAATAGAGAGGGGAGGAATATTGATGAGCTGGCCGGCGCTGTGGACGAGAGGCGCTGACGTCAGAGTGCCAGTAACCCCGCCTGTGCCGGTTAGCACCTAATTAGCATATACAGAAAATCAGTGGGACTTATCAGGGCACAATAGGAAAGCTGACAGTTTTCCTTTAATCCTTCCAGTATTTATCAGTTGCTGTATGCTCCACAGGAAGTTGTATTTCTCTTTTTTCTGTCTGACCACAGTGCTCTCTGCTGACACCTCTGTCCATATCAGGAACTGTCCAGAGTACAAGTAAATCCCCATAGCAAACCTCTCCTACTCTGGACAGTTCCTGATATGGACAGAGGTGTCAGCAGAGAGCACTGTAGTAAAATAGAAAAGCACTCCAGAAATAAATGCAACTTCCTGTGGAGCATAGAGCAGCTGATAAGTACAGGAAGGATTAAGATTTTTATACAGAAGTAATTTACAAATCTGTATAACTTTCTGGCACCAGTTGATTTGAAAAAAGTTTTTCACCGGAGTAGACCCTTTAAGGGCAGGAAGGGTGTTAGGAGTAGTTAGGGAATATAATCTGAGTTAGTTGAGAAAATATGGTTTGATGACAGGTTCTCTTTAAATCGTTTTTTTTTTTATTTTTTTTATTGTTTTCATGGCACCCAAGCACAATAAGACACTTTGGTACTCGGATGAACCACTTTAGTGCAGAAGAGCTGACTAGGAGAGGTACAGCCTGGTATAGTCAGCCTCCTAGTGGCATCCAGCTGTTTCAAAACTACAACTCTGATTAAAGTAATTTTATTGAAGTGTTTCCCAATCGTATTGTTATACATCACTTCCTGCTGACATTTATTTTTAACCATTGTAATAAACAACTTTAATGATTACTCAGTTTAGTTTCTCCAGCGAGGTCCAAGTGTATTGTGCAGTCCCAGGAGATCAGGCTCTACAGAGACTAAAAACATGGTTACGGCTCATTCTGCGATCAATTTCCTGTTGCACGAACGATTACTGGCAATTCACAAAGGACAGATATTTAATTTGCATGAACCCATAAGACCTGTCGATTTCCAGTTGTCAATATTGATAAGTGGTTTGAAACTGTGTCCCTCCAGAGGTTGCAAAACTTCAACTCCCAGAATGCCCAGACAGCCAACGGCTGTCTGGGCATTCTGGGAGTTGAAGTTTTGCAACCTCTGGAGGGACACAGTTTCAGACCATTGATCTAGATTAATACAACTGAGCACGCTTTGAAGGGTAGGTTTATTCTCATCCAACCTACATATACAGGTTCAGCAATTTTACCAATATTTTATGGAATGGATATTATCCACAAATTAAGATATATATCAATAATCAATTTTGGACTTTGCTTATTTTATGTTTACAGTACGGGGATCACTAACATATTGTAAAAGTTTGGCATCACTGTGTATAAATGTCTGGATATGTTTATTTTACCTTTTATTTGTAAATTGGTAAATGAAGAATTTTACATTTTTTATTGGAGGGGCTTATTCACTATAAAAATATTTTGATTGATAATCCTGATCGGTGCTATGAATAGTTCTAGTATTGTTCATTGATATCTGCAATCTACTTCTCTGGTCTGTCAAAAAAAAGAGATCGCCAGAGCCAGCTGGGAGAAGGTCACAGGAGCTCCAGCGGCCATTTTTACTCATCGGAACCCAGTGATTGTGCCACGACTGGTCCAATAAGTATTTGTACTTTACCAACCCCTCCTAAATTCAGATTGCATGATCAGTATTGTTCACGTAATCTGAATGGTCAATGGCGGGAATCAGCGCAATTGCCATTACCAGCATGTTCCCGACTGGACAGGGCTCAGGACGTACATGTACATTCCGATGCACCCAGCACATGGCAGTCAGGTGTACAGGTATGTCCTGTGTCCTAAACATTGCTGATCACAAAACAAAAAACTGCGCCATCCCTGTCCTCAGACTGTGTGTGGTATTACAAGTTGCCACCATTCACTTCAATAGAACTGAGCTTCAATACCACACACAACCCAAGGACAAGAGTGGTGCTGTTTCTGAAAGAAAGATAATAATGGATAACACAATGTAGAATAGATCATTCTTGGGAGGGCAGACTGTTTGAGCTCTCCAGCTGTTGCAAAACTACAACTCTCACCATGTCCTCAAATTTCGAACAGTAAATCAGCTGACTACATACTGGCCCTGATTTGCAGTGACCCCCCGACCTACGATGGCCCCGACATACGATCATTTCAACATACAATGCTTTTGTATGTCGGGGCCATCGCATAAACGGCTATCCGGCAGCGCAGACTGCTTCAGCTGCCACCGGATAGCCGTTTACGGTGCCCCGTGTGGTCCGCTGACGATCACTTACCTGTCCTCGGGGCTCCGGCGCGTCCTCTTCGGCGCTCTCCATCACGTCACTGCGCACGCTGTCCCGTCATCCAATAGGAGTGGCGTGCGTAACAACGTGATGGCGGCGACTGAGCGAGGATGCCGGGGAAGCAAAGGCCTTGCCGGAGCGTCGGGGATGCGGCAACAGCGATGGACGGCGACATCCAGGGCAGCGGTGATGGTCTGGAGAACCGGGGACAGACGAGTACAACTTCCTCTACCAGTGGTCTTCAACCTGCGTACCTCCAGATGTTGCAAAACTACAACTCCCAGCATGCCCGGACAGCCAACGGGTGTTGTAGTTTTGCAACATCTGGAGGTCCACAGGTTTCAGACCACTGTCCTATACTTTACATTGCACGGATCCCTCAACATACGGACCGCTGTAGTCAGCTGACTACATACTGGCCCTGATTTAGAGTGTTGTGTAGGTTACTTAGTGGGTTTTAATTCCCTATAATTTATTTTCCACTGTATTTACTAAGCTTTTCCTTTTCCCTTTTTTCCACTTTTCCTTACATTTTGCTTTTTGTACACATGCTCTGATCTGTCGGGTTTTCCTCAGCTCAAATTCACCACATTTTCTGTGGAAACCTTTGTAAATATGTTGGGTTTTTGTGAAAATGTCAGGAACACGCCCCTTTTCTGTGACCACACCCCTTGTTCGGGTTCTCTCAGTAAAATGAAGAGTTGGTTGGGCTTTTCATTTCTGATGCAGACAGAATTCTGGCGCAAATTCCGGCACAGACAGAATTTCTGGCGCACAACCCAACAAAACATGTAGGGTTAAGAATAGTAAATCAGGGCCACTGTGTACGGATGCACCCAAAACTAATCGGGGAAAGTGATGAATATTATGATATCCAAAAGGCATCTGGGTAATGCATGGAAGCCAATAGCCCTGAGGGCGTGCTGGCAACTGCCCTAATTATAGAAGTCTCCCAACCAGTGTGCCTCCAGCTGGTGCAAAACTACAACCCCCAGCATGCCCAGTGTTCCACCAGCTGTTTCAAAACTACTACTCCCAGCATGAATGGCGTGTCCCAAGCAGGTGCAAAACTACAACCTCCAGCATGCCCAGTGTTCCACCAGCTGTTTCAAAACTACTACTTTCAGCATGAATGGCGTGTCCCAAGCAGGTGCAAAACTACAACCTCCAGCATGACTGGTGCGGTCTCAGCGGATGTAAAACTACAATCCCAGCATGCCTCCAGTTTTTTCAAAATTACTATTAGCATGCCCAGTGTTCAGAGAGTTAAATTCTAATTTTATTGAACAAACCTCCTAATGATAACAGGATTTTTCTTAAACATAAACTTACAATGCACTGCTCCAAATTATTACGCACAGTAAGTTCCAAAACACTTTATAAGTTGTTAAAAACTGAAAATTGTCATTTGTTGAGTTTGAAGCATTTGCTGAAATCAAAAGCTATTTACATCAATCTTTTAACTTTAACATTTTAACTTTGTAAACATTTTAACAGGTCATATTACATTTCAACATAGGCCCCCTTATTTGATAGCAGCTTCACAAGTCTAGCATCCATTGAACTTGTGAGGTTTTGGACAGTTTCTGCTTGAATTTGTTTGCAAGAGGTCAGAATGGCCTCCCAGAGCTGCTGTTTGGATGTAAACTCCCTCCCATCCTCATAGATCTTTTGCTTGAGGATGCTCCAAAGGTTCTCAATAGGATTGAGGTCAGGGGAGGATGGAGGCCACACCATGACTTTCTCTCCTTTTAATCCCATAGCAGCCATTGATACAGAGGTATTCTTTGCAGCACAAGATGGTGCATTGTCATGCATGAAGATTATTTTATCACGGAAAGCATAGTTCTTACTTCTGTACCAGGGAAGAAAGTGGTCAGTCAGAAACTCCACATACTTTGCAAAGGTCATCTTTACACCTTCGGGGACCCTAAAGGGGCCGACCAGCTCTCTTCCTATGATTCCGGCCCAAAACATGACTCCAACAGAGTGGCCGTCCACCGACCATCCACTACTCCATCCATCTGGACCATCCAGGGTTGCACAGCACACCTCAGTGAACAAGACGGTTTGAAAATTAGCCTTCATGTATTTTTCTGCCCAATGCAGCCGTTTCCTCTTGTGAGCATTGGTTAGTGGTGGCCGAATAGAAGGTTTATGCACAATTGCAAGACTCTTGAGGACTCTACACCTTGATGTCCGTGGGACTCCAGAGGCACCAGCAGCTTCAAATATCTGTTTGCTGCTATGTAACGGTATTATGGCAGCTACTGTCTTGATCTGATGCATGGATCTGGCAGAAATCTTCCTCAATGTGCCTTTATCTGCACGAACCCGTCTGTGCTCTGAATCAGCAACAAATCTCTTAATAGTGCGATGATCACGCTTAAGTTTTCGTGAAATATCTAATGTTTTCATACCTTGTCCAAGGCACTGAAGTATTTCACTCTTTTCAGCAGCAGAGAGATCCTTATCCTTCCCCATATTGTATGAAAATGGTGTCTGCTTAATAATGTGGAACACCCACCTTTAGTAGTTCTTCCTTAAATTGGGCTCACCTGGCAATCTAATTATCACCGGTGTCAGAAATTGTTTTCAGTGATCAAAAGAGCCTGAGACACAATGTATCCATGAGTTACACTGAAAAACAAAATATTTAGGGGGACATTTATCATTGTTTGCTTTGGTAAGCAAGTTCTGAAGGTTTTTTTTTTTTTTTTTTATTATTATTATTCCTTATGTGCTACATATTTATCATATAATCACAGGGGGTTGATAAGTTTGGAGCACATAAGCAAAACAAAAAAGTCGCAGCTGAGACTTTTTTGCGAATTTTTAAAGGAGTACTCTAGCGCCGACTTTCTCCTCCCTCGTGCCAGGGCTGAAAAAAAAATGAATATAAGCTTTCGCTCACCTTCCTGCTT
The DNA here is from genome assembly GCF_029499605.1 of Hyla sarda. Lineage (NCBI taxonomy): Eukaryota > Metazoa > Chordata > Amphibia > Anura > Hylidae > Hyla > Hyla sarda. The sequence goes on from NC_079200.1 coordinate 5,681,688, forward strand.
TTCCCCGGAGCGCTGCTACACTGATCGGTCCTCCGGTCCAGTCTTCTGCCTTCTTCCTGTGCACAGATCTTCACACTGCGCTTAGCCTATCACCTGCCGAGGCAGGACATCGCTGCAGCCGGTGACGATCCGTGCAGAGGAAGAAGGCAGAAGACGGGACCGGAGGACCGATCAGTGTAGCAGTGCTCCAGGGGAGAGCAGGAAGGTGAGTGAAAGTTTTTATTTTAATTTTTTTTTTATCAGCCTTTCAGTCCGGGCACAACGGAGGAGAAAAAGTTGGCACTTGAGTACTCCTTTAAATTTGCTCACATACGGGAATTTTGTACTCCATGTCAGACTGGGAGCAGACTTGCTACTTTTTTTTTGCCTATGTGCGACTTTTGCACATTATAAATACCTGACCACTGCAAAGTGAAAACTAAATTTTGCTTAGGTAAGGCTGTCTGTAACTTTTTGCTTACTCACAAAAGTTACGCAAAAAAGTGCATAGGTGCATGTGCGACCTTTCCTGCGACTTTTTTAAGCAAAAAAAAAAGGCTAAATACATTGATAAATGTCCCCTTAAATCTTTGTGATACTTAAATATAATTTGCCTAATCATTTGGAACTGGGTGTATGGGGAAGATTTATCAAAACCTGTCCAGAGGAAAAGTTGCTGAGTTGCCCATAGCAACCAATCAGATCACTACTTTAATTTTTCAGAGGCCTTTTCAAAAATGAAAGAAGCGCTCTGATTGGTTGCTATGGGCAACTCAGCAACTTTTCCTTTTTTTTTTTTTATTTTTTATAAATGTCCCCCTTAATCTTTGTGACACTTAAATGAATACTGTCAGCAACTTTTTTTTTTTTTTTTTTTTATATGTTGCAGTACTTATGTACTACAACATATCTCTAATATAGATTCTTTTTTTTTATTTATTAAAAGTGTATTTTATATTTGAAAACCGGCCACTAGGGGTCTCCCTCCTAGTGGCCGGCTGCAGCCTGCCGTGACGTCACCACTGAATTCGGACCGATGCCAGCCGGGAAATCGGTTCTAATTCAGTCAGCCTGCGCTCGCTCCCTGCCTGTCAATCAGACAGACGGGAGCGAGCGCTGTGAACGCCGGGGCTGCGCTCATTGGCTGCCTGACCCTGGAAGGTACAGTCTGGAGGCAGCGCAGCACTGAATCTCAGTGCTGCGGTGATGATCCAGGACTGTACATGTCCTGTACGGGTAAGTAATGTCTTATTTCACTTACCCGTACTTCGCTTCGGTCCCGGGTCTCGGCGGTGAGCAGGCAGGTGGGCGATGCTCCTATACTCCTCCTGCCTGGATAACACTACTAAACAGGGAGGAGGAGACCCCGGAGCAGCCTGCCGTGCTATTGGCCGCTCATTTATGCGTGCTCCCTACAGGAGCACAGCATAGAGGAGGTGAGGGAGGAAGTCGGCATCCAGCAGGCGTCAGTGACGTCGCGCCTGCTGGGGAAGTCGGCTTCTGGCAGAGCTACAGCCGGCAGAAGATCAGCTCTTTATAAAGGTAGCAAAAAATTTTTTAAAGGCAAGGAGGGGGTTAGGGATAGTTTAGCAATAGGTAGGGACAGCAAAAAAAAAATACAGATGGTGGGAGCTACTCTTTAAATATAATGGCCTTTATTTACTAAGAGTGTTGTGTAGGTTTCTTTTTGGGTTTTAATTCCATACAATTTTTTTCCACGGTATTTACTAACGTTTCCCTACATTTTTTTCCCCCCACACATGCTCTGATCTGTCTGGTATTCCTCAGCTGAAATCCACCATTTTCTGTGGAAATCTTAGTAAATATGTTGGGTTTTTGTGAAAATGTCGAGAACACGCCCTTTTTGGTGACCATGCCCCCTTTCCCCGACGGCCACGTCCCTTTTTTCGTTTTGTTTTTAGCAAAATGGAGAGTTAGTCGGGGTTTTTTCAATTCTGGCACAGACAGAATTTCTGGCGCAATTTCTGAAGACCAAAGTGCATAATAATTTGTAACAGGGTGTATGTCCCCAGCTGGTGCACAACTACACCTCCCAGGATGACCAATGCCCACAGCTGTTGAAAAATTACACCTCCAAGCCTGCAGTGTGTCCGGGCCCAGATGGTGCAAAACTACTACTCCCAGCATGCCTGGAGTGCCTCCAGCCAGTGCAAAACTCCCAGCAGGAACAGTACTTTTAGTTGATACAAAACTACAACTCCCTTCTGCTGTCCGGGCATGCTGGGAGTTGTAATTTTGCAATAGCTAAATGCACAATGGTTGGGAAACACTGCAGTAGAGCGAATTATGCCATCAATTGGAACTGCGATTTTTTAACCTACAGACTCATATGAGGGCTTGTTTTTTTGCACCACCAATTATACTTTGTAATAACATCAATCATTTCACCCCAAAATATATAACTGTTTTGACGGGACTTTTTGTTTGCTTTTTTATAAAGTGACCAAAAAAGACGCAATTTTGGACTGTGGAATTTTTTTTTATGTGTACACCATTGACCGTGCGGTTTAATTAACACTATATTTTTTTTACAGTTGGACATTTACACACGCGGCGATACCACGTATGTTTATTTTTTTATTTTCATATTTTTGGGGGAAAAAGGGGGGGGGGGTGATTCAAACTTTTATTCAGGAAGGGGTTAAATCACATTAACTTGTTTTATTTTCAATTTTTTTACACACTACACACTCCTTTTTTAGCCCCCATTGGGGACTATTACATGTAATCCTTGAATTTCATATACTGTTTTGTGTCATAGTATAGAATTGATCAGTGTAATCTGTGCTCGATAGCTCCAGCCTGGATCTCAGGCTTGGAACAATGAAACCCTGACCAGACAGAGAGAAGCATGGTAAGTACCCTCCCGCTGTCCTCTCAGCCGTTTGGGACGCAGTGATTTCACAGCGGCGGTCCTGAGCTAGCAACCGGGACCCAGCAGATATGAAGCGCGCTCAGCTCCTGAACGCGCTTCACATAACGGGAGCCGGCCCCAGACATAAATATATACGTCCATGGTTGTTAACCTCTTAAGGACCAAGGACGGTGACCCCGCATCATATCACGGCGGGCCCGGCGTCATAGTGAAGCCGGGACCCGCAGCTAATAGCGCGCTGCACTGCTTGTGTTGCCGAGCGCTATTAACCCTTTTGCCGCACGCTCAAAGCTGAGCCACGCGCTAAAAGAGAAAGTAAAAAGTGCCGGTTAGCTCAGTGGGCTGTTCGGGATAGCCGCGGCGAAATCGCGGCATCCCGAACAGCTTACAGGACAGCCAGAGGGTCCCTACCTGCCTCCTCGCTGTTCGATCGCCAAATGACTGCTCAGTGCCTGAGATCCAGGCATGAGCAGTCAAGCGGCAGAATCATCGATCACTGGTTTCCTATGAGAAACCAGTGATCAATGTAAAAGATCAGTGTGTGCAATGTTATAGGTCCCTATGGGATAACAATGATCAGTATAAGAGATCACTGTGTGCAGTGTTATAGTCCCTATGGGAGCTATAACACTGCAAAAAAAAAGTGAAGATCATTTAACCCCTCCCCTATTAAAAGTTTGAATCACCCCCCTTTTCCCATAAAAAAAACCAGTGTAAATAAAAATAAAAACCATATGTGGTATCGCCGCGTGCGGAAATGTCCGAATTATAAAAATATATTGTTAATTTAACCGCACGGTCAATGGCGTACGCGCAAAAACATTTCAAAGTCCAAAATAGTGCATTTTTGGTCACTTTTTATATCATGAAGTCCTATCAATGCAAGTACCGTTAAAAACTTCAGATTATGGCGCAAAAAATGAGCCCTCATACCGCCCCATACGCGGAAAAATAAAAAAAGTTATAGGGGTCAGAAGATGACAATTTTAAACATATTAATTTTCCTGCATGTAGTTATGATTTTTTCCAGAAGTACGACAAAATCAAACCTATATAAGTAGGGGATCATTTTAATCGTATGGACCTACAGAATAAAGATAAGGTGTCATGTTTACCGAAAAATTTACTAGGTAGAAACGGAAGCCCCAAAAAATTACAAAACTGCGTTTTTTTTTTTACATTTTGTCTCACAATGATTTTTTTTTTCTGTTTCACTGTAGATTTTTGGGCAAAATGACTGACGTCATTACAAAGTAGAATTGGTGGCGCAAAAAATAAGCATCATATGGATGTTTAGGTGCAAAATTGAAAGAGTTATGATTTTTTAAAGGCAAGGAGCAAAAAACAAAAGTGCAAAAACGGAAAACCCCCCGGTCCTTAAGGGGTTAAGGACCCAGAGCTTAACTGTAAGCCCTGAGTCAGCTCCCTTTCTATAAAGCGATAAAGCGGGGCCATGGCGTGGGACCCGTGGCTAATAGCGAGCAGCACTGATCGTGGTGCCATGCGCTATTAACCCTTTAGACACGGCGTTCAAAGTTGACCGCCGCGTCTAAAGTGAAAGTAAACTACTCCCGGCTAGCTCAGTGGGCTGTTCGGGACCACCGTGGCGAAGTCGCAGCGTCCCGAACAGCTGGAGGACACAAGGAGGGTCCCTACCTTTCTCCTGCGTGTCCGATCGCCGAATGACTGCTCCGTGCCCGAGATCCAGGCATGAGCAGTCAAGCGGCGGAATTATTGATGAATGTTATCCTATAGGATAACAATGATCAGTGTAAGAAATCAACGTGTGCAGTGTTATAGCCCCCCTTTTCCCCATTTAAAAACAAAACAAAACAGGATAAATAAAAATAAAACATATGGTATCGCCGCGTGCGGAAATATCCAAATGATAAAAATATATATCTAGTTAATTAAACTGCACGGTCAATGGCGTACGTGCAAAAAACCTTCCAAAGTCCAAAAGTCCATGATCATAAAGTCCAATCAATATAACAATGGTACCGCTTAAAACTTCAGATCACGGCGCAAAAAATGAGCCCTCATACCGCCCTGTACGCGGAAAAATAAAAAAGTTACAGGGATCAGAAGATGACAATTTTAAACGTATACATTTTCCTGCATGTAGTTACGATTTTTCCAGAAGTGCGACAAAATCAAACCTATATAAGTAGGGGATCATTTTAACCGTATGGGCCTACAGAATAAAGAGAAGGTGTCCCTTTTACAAAAAAATTTACTGCGTAAAAAACGGAAGCCCCTAAAATTACAAAATGGTGTTTTTTCTTCAATTTTGTTGCACAATGATTTTTTTTCCGTTTCGCTGTAAATTTTCGGGTAAAATGACTGATGTCATCACAAAATACAATTGGTGGCGCTAAAAATAAGCCTCATATGGAGTTTTAGGTGCAAAATTGAAAGAATTATGATTTTTTTAAAGGTAAGGAGGAAAAACAAAAGTGCAAAAACAGAAATAAGGGGTCCTTAAAGGAGAACTCCAGAATAGAAAAATTATCCTCCATAGTGCCGGCAGTAAAAAAAATTTCCTTCACTCCCCCGGTGCCTCCGGTAACCCACTCCTGTCTCCGCCGCGATCCTCTTCCTGGTTGCTGGTGGTCGGCGGGTCATACTGCACTCAGCCAATCACCGGCCGCAGTGAAGTCCCGACTCGGCCGGCGATAGGCTGAGCGGCAGTGTGAGAACGCTTAAAGGGGTACTCCGGCGCTTAGACATCTTATCCCCTATCCAAAGGATAGGGGATAAGATGCCTGATCGCGGGGGTCCCGCTGCTGGGACCCCCTCAATGCAAGCCTATGGGAGGGGGCGTAACAGCTGTCATGCGGGGCAGAGCTTTGACGTCACAATGCTCCGGCCCCGTGATCAACAGTAATCAGACCCGGAGCGAACACGTTCCGGAGACTGATTTTAACGGGGTGCAGCGTGCAAGATCACGGGGGTCCCCAGCGATCAGGCATCTTATCCCCTATCCTTTGGACAGGGGATAAGATGTCTAAGCGCCAGAGTACCCCTTTAAGCGTTCTCACACTGCCGCTCAGCCTATCGCCGGCCGAGTTGGGACTTCACTGCGGCCGGTGATTGGCTGAGTGCCGTATGACTCGCCGACCACCGGCAACCAGGAAGAGGATCGCGGCAGAGACCCGAGTGGATTACCGGAGGCCCCGGGGTAGTGAAGGAAGGTATGTACCTGTTTATTTTGTTACTGCCGGCAGCATGGAGAACAATTTTTCTATTCTATTTCTATTAAGGGGTTAAATATACGTCCGTGGTCGTTAAAGGGTTTCTCCGCTCCCAAGCGTCCAGAACATTGAGTTCCGAATGCTGGGTGTGGGCTTCCGTGCTTCCACAGCCCCCTGGACATAAATTTAACCCCTTAAAAAGGTTACTCTGCTCCCCAGCTACCGAAACATTGAGTTCCGAATGCTGGGTGTGGGCTTCCGTGTTCACGCCCGCCCCCTCGGGGCGGGCGTGAACACGGAAGCCCACACCCAGCATTCGGAACTCAATGTTCCAGATGCTGGGGAGCGGAGTAACCTTTTAAAGTGGTTAAATTTACGTCCAGGGGTCTGTCGGAGCGGGACAGGAGCCCCTACGTTGTAAATTTTCACAATAGCTCAGTCACACAACCACAAGTGGACTTAGATTTTATACAGCACTCAAAATCTACGTCCTCCTTTATGAGGGACGGGCAAGGAGGGCGTTGTGAGGGAGGGGCAAAACTGTGCCCCGCCCATCTCTGCCGTCTCCTCCACTCACTGTGTGAGGAAATCTCAGAACAGCTGAGGGGAGGGGCCAACGTGACACTGCATGGGGCGCAGATCTGCACCTCACAGCGGATCCCCACACAGACGCCATAACAACAAGACGAAAACATGGCGGCCACAACCGGATACTCACCTGAGGTGACCGCTCCTTAGGCCTCGGGTCTTATTTGCGCTACGGAAAAAGAAACGGCGGCTGAATCTACAAAGAGAACAGGGCGTCGTTACCGGAGGACACCGCGGCGCACGGAGGACGGGAAAGAGACGGGGTTTCTAGGAAGAGCAACAGGGGCGGCGTGACGACACCAGCGGGGCGGAGCTGGCGCGCGGCCGCTGGTTGTGGACGGGGCGTGTTTTTTTTTTTCCCGCCTCTCGTGTGAGCCGCGGAAATGTGTGAGGCGTTATGTCTGTCCGACCCCGCATTACCTCACGGGAGACTGTGGAGAATATAGTAATACCGCTGCCTGATACACGGCCTGGCTATCAACAATACATTCACTTTGTGCGTTTGTGTTCTGTCTCATGGGGCCACAATAAGACACCAACTCTTGTTCCTAATTTTTCTTTTTTTTTTGGTCTCAAGACACAGATCGGAGGGTTTCGGGTTCATAAATTCTCGTTGAGAAAAGCTATGTGTGTGTAGATTGGTTCTATTGCCTTGTTTTTGTGTCTTGGCGCCAAGATTATCATTTTGTCGTGCGCCCAATGGTACTTTGGCTGTCATAACATTCTGGAGTTAGTAAACACAGTTTTATGTGTGGTTTGGGCTTACGTGGATTATTTGCGACCTTTTGGGAACCATTTGCGTCATAGTTAATTCGTGACCGCTGCGCTTTCGTGACTCATCGACTCTTGTAGAACGCTTTGCTTTCTGGTCTATTTTGATTGTCATGCGACTTGAGCGTAAAAAAAGCCACTGCGCTAAACTTTTGCAACAACTACATAAAAAAGCTCATCAGCTTAATAAATTCTCCCTAATTTTCCTCCTCAATGATGCGATTTTTGTGTTATTTAACCCCCCTTAAAGGGGTACTGCGCCCCTAGACATGATGATTACAGGGGTCCGGCTGCTGGGACCCCCGGCGATCTCCGAACTGTCACGCTTCCTCCATTCATGTCTTAAGGGCGGTGTGACGTCGTGATCACAGAAGCCCCAGGCTTTCGTGTCCGTAGCAGCCGGACCCCCGCGATCAGACATGTTATTCCCTATCCTTTCGGTAGGGGATATTCATGTCTAGGGGTGGAGTACCCTTTTAAGTACACAGGGATTTTAATTTTTTTTTCTTTATTACCTTCTAAGTGTACGAGAACACTGCACTCCTGCCCCTGTTTATGGTATATGTCGGCACCCTGCACAAAACAGTATGCTGACCTATACTGTTAAAGGGGTAGTCCAGTGGTGAAAAACTTATCCCCTATCCTAAGGATAGGGGACAAGTTTGAGATCGCGGGGGTCCGACCGCTGGGGCCCCCTGCGACCTCTCTGTAGGGGGGCCAGGCTCTCTGGCCAGATAGCGGGTGTCGACCCCCGCACGAAGCGGTGGCTGACACGCCCCCTCAATACATCTCTATGGCAGAGCCGGAGATTGCCGAAGGCAGCGCTTCGGCTCTGCCATAGAGTTGTATTGAGGGGGCGTGTCGGCCACCGCTTCGTGCGGAGGTCGACACGCCCCCTTCCCGCGGGCTGTAGGGGCTCTGTACAGGAGAAAGCAGGGGGCCCCAGCGGTCGGACCCCCGCAATCTGCAACTTATCCCCTATCCTTAGGATAGGGGATAAGTTGTTCACCACTGGACTACTCCTTTAAGGCTGCAGTAACACCACATTTTTGCAATACAGTGCCCGTATCAGGTTTTTGATGAAAAACTGATTCCTCAAAACCTGACTAAACTGTATCAAAACGTGTGTACAAATTTTAACCCGTATACGGTTTAACCCCTTAAGGACTCAGGGTTTTTCCGTTTTTGCACTTTCGTTTTTTCCTCCTTACCTTTTAAAAATCATAACCCTTTCAATTTTCCACCTAAAAATCCATATTATGGCTTATTTTTTGCGTCGCCAATTCTACTTTGCAGTGACATTAGTCATTTTACCCAAAAATGCACGGCGAAACGGAAAAAAAAATCATTGTGCGACAAAATCGAAAAAAAATGCCATTTTGTAACTTTTGGGGGCTTTCGTTTCTACGCAGTGCATATTTCGGTAAAAATTACACCTTATCATTATTCTGTAGTTCCATACGGTTAAAATGATCCCCTACTTATATAGGTTTGATTTTGTCGCACTTCTGGAAAAAATCATAACTACATGCAGGAAAATTTATACGTTTAAAAATGTCATCTTCTGACCCCTATAACTTTTTTATTTTTCCACGTATGGGGTGGTATGAGGACTCATTTTTTGCGCCGTGATCTGAAGTTTTTATCGGTATGATTTTTGTTTTGATCTGACTTTTTGATCACTTTTTATTCATTTTTTAATGATATAAAAAGTGACCAAAATACGCTTTTTTGGACTTTGGAATTTTTTTGCGCGTACGCCATTGACCGTACGGCTTAATTAATGATATATTTTTATAGTTCGGACATTTACGCACGCGTCGATACCACATATGTTTATTTTTTATTTTTTTTACACTGTTTTATTTTTTTTATGGGAAAAGGGGGGTGATTCAAACTTTTATTAGGGAAGGGGTTAAATGACCTTTTATTAACACTTTTTTTTAAAAAATTTTTTGCAGTGTTATAGGTCCCATAGGGACCTATAACACTGCACACACTGATCTCTAATGCTGATCACTGGCGTGCATTAACACGCCTGTGATCAGCATTATCGGCGCTTGACTGCTCCTGCCTGAATCTCAGGCACGGAGCAGTCATTCGTCGATCGGACACCGAGGAGGCAGGTAAGAGCCCTCCCGGTGTCCGATCAGCTGTTCGGGACGCCGCGATTTCACCGCGGCGGTCCCGAACAGCCCGACTGAGCAGCCGGGTCACTTTCACTTTCACTTTAGAAGCGGCGGTCAGCTTTGACCGCCGCTTCTAAAGGGTTAATACCGCACATCGCCGCGATCGGCGATGTGTGGTATTAGCCGCGGGTCCCGGCCGTTGATTAGCGCCGGGACCGACGCGATATGATGCGGGATCGCGGCGCGATCCCGCTTCATATCGCGGGAGCCGGCGCAGGACGTAAATATACGTCCTGCGTCGTTAAGGGGTTAAAAAAGGATGTCCGATTGCATCCTTTTTTTAATTTAAAAAAAAAGGCATATTTAACTTTTCACTCCATTATGAATAAAGTTTCACTTGTTTGATTGAAATTCCAAGAAAAAAAACTGCAAAGTCGAAAACCGGATGGAACCGTACGCACATAACATTCTGTACGGTTCCCATTGATTCCCATGTTTAAAAAAAACGTATACGGTTTAATACAGTTTTTCACCGGACCAAAAACCGTGGAAGGCTACGGTTTTGGTTACGGGAAAAAAACTGACAAAACCGTACAGGCTGCAAAACAGACACAACCGGATGCATCTTTTGGCATATGGTTTTCAATGGAGAGTCAATGCATACGGTTTTCAATACGGTTCCATATGATTTTCACATAGAAAATGTATACGGGAACTGTATTGCAAAAACGTGGTGTGAATGCACCCTAAAGGAAAACTGTCGGCAGAGTCATCCAGTGGTCCTGGCTGGTAGTTTGAGTGACGCTGATTAAAACAATTCCTACCATTCCCAAATGCATTGCAGCTTTCCTCTGTTATCTTCATAATTGCAATTATACAAATGAGCAGTTGCATGGGTGGAGTTGGCGGCCTGTTCGTTCAGCCCGCTCATACATATTGGCGGGGTGTTACTGTTTTTGTATTGTATCTTTTCAGACAATGACATTATCTTTATTCTGTAGATCCATACGGTTACAATTTATATCGACATTAGGTTTTGTTTTATTTTACTACTTAAAAAAAAAATTCTGGGGAAGATTTGTCAAGGGATTTAGATGTGTTTTTTTTTTTTTGCTTACAAAAGTCGCACGTGTGCATAAGCAACTTCTCTGGGACTTTTGTGGGTAAGCAAAAAATACCAATCAGCCCTACATAAGCAATTTTCAGTTTTCACTTTGCGGTGGTCGGGAATTCATCAAGCGTGAAAGTCACACGTAAGTAAAAAAAAAAAAGTCGCAGACCACCTTCAAAAAGTCGCAAGTGTAAGCCAGGTCAGACCTGGCTTATAAACTTGCTTTTGATAGCATTTTGAAAAAGTCGCACAAAAAGTCAGTTGTGACTTTTTGCACAGCTCAGCTCCCCGACACCCGCTAACATCTACCACCTGCCCACAAGCTGTTGGGACTACAACTCTTAGCATGTCCTCACTGCAAGGGCATGCTGGGAGTTGTAGTCCGGTAATAGCGGGTGGGTAGTAGATGTGTTTGGTGGCCGTGGAGAGAGGAGCTGTGCAAAAATTGCAACATTTTGTACAACTTTTTGCACAGCTCCGCTCCCCTATCACCCACCCGTTAGCTGTTGCAGAACTACAACTACCAGCATGCCCTTACAGTGAGGACATGCTGGGAGTTATATTTACAACAACTTGTGGGCGGGTGGTGGATACGGGATACGCATAACCTGCTGACAGTAATATGAAATTAGAACACTGTAATTTCATATTTTCTGTGCAGACCTGTGATTGGTCCAGACCTCCTGGCCAATCACAGCTACCAGAGGGAAATATGAAATTACAGTGCCATAACTTTATTTTCCTCTCTCGGAAGCCAGGGAGCGGAGCACAATGCGGTCGCTTCCCTGTCACCCGCCCGCGCCCCACTTCTACAACTCCCAGCATGCTCTTACAGTAAGGACATGCTGGGAGTTGTGCGGCGCAAGCGGAAGGAAGATGTGCGGGCGGGTGACAATCTTGTCATCCGTACATCTCCCTCCTGCCCGGGCTGCACGACTGTAACTCCCAGCATGCCCTTATAATAAGGACATGCTGGGAGTTGTGGTGGTGCGGGCTGGTGATTGTCTCCTGCCTGCACCGCACAACTACAACTCCCAATGTGCCCTTACAATAAGGACATGCTGGGAGTTGTAGTTTTGCGGGTGGGCGTAAGATTTGCGGTCGGGTTACATGCTTTTCACCTGCCCGCACATTGTGCTTCCGCCTGACCGATCCGCACGACTACAACTCCCATCATGTCCTTATTGTAAGGGCATGCTGGGAGTTGTAGTTGTGCGGTGGAGAGTGAGAGATGTGTGGGCGGGTGACAATAAATGTGCTAACCTATTTTTCGTGTTTTTTTTTCTTATTTCAGATCTGTATATCCTGTGGACTACTAAATAAAAGTTTTTTTTAAACGTGTTGTGTTCTTTTATTAAATTTACTTTACAGGCTTAGTAGTGGAAGCTGTCTTATAGACAGAATCCATTACTAGGCCGGGGCTTAGCGTTATCCCCAAAAACAGCTAGCGCTAACCCCCAATTATTACCCCGGTACTCACCGCCCCAGGAGTATTGGGAAGAGGCAGTACCAATAGGCCCAGAGTGTCAAAAATGGTGCTCCTGGGCCTAGGTGGTAACAGGTTGGTGCTATTTAGGCTGGGGAGGGCCAGTAACAATTATCGTTGCTTTTTTTTTTTTTGAATATTTAATTATTTAAGGGGAAAAAAAAAAGTGTGTGGTTCCCCATATCTTCATTCTCAGCACAATACCAACCCAGCAGCAACAGCCTGACGTTACCAGGGTGGGCGAGGATCATTGTTACTGGCCCTCCCCAGCCTAAATAACACCAACCTGTTACCCCCTAGGCCCAGGAGCACCATTTTTTGGGGCTAACACTAAGCCCTGGCTTAGTAATGGATTCTGTCTATAAGATGGCTTCCACTACTAAGCCTGTAAATAAAAATAAAAAACACTTTTATAAAACTTTTATAAAAAAAAAAAAACACTCCCCAACAAGACTTGGTAACCATTTTATTGATATTAAACAAAACGCTGGTTATCAAATCTGTACACCAAATCTGAAGTAGTCCACAGGATACACGGATCTGAAATGAGAAGAAAAAAAAAACAAATAATGGGTTAGTACATTTATGGTGAAAAAAGTGGTTAAAAAAATTGTAATAAACACACATATATATTTATTTATCGTGACTTAAGGTGGGGTTATAAAGTTGTGTTCTGAAGTCGTTTATAGGTTTTTGCTTATGTGTGCTAAAAAAATGTTATTAAAAAATGTTTTAATGTATTTTTTATTGTATCAGCCAAATTTATCAACCCCCTGTGATAGTATGATACATATGTCACACAAAAGCTAAAAAAAAAAAATGCCTACAGAACTCGCTTACCAAAGCAACAATGATAAATGTCCCCCTCTAACTTTTTATAAGAAAATTAGTATGCTTATGGCATGTCTTTTTTTTTTTTTTTTTTAATTAAAGAATATTGAAACAAATAGTTAACAACATTGGCTCACAAAAAAGGTAAACCACGCGAAACAATGAGCGGACATGTCCACATAACCCCTTAAGAACATGTGCCGTAAATGCAGCGAGGTACCTCAAGCACAGCGCCATACATTTAAGGTGCGGCTATGAAGCGAGCAGAGAAGCTGTGCTCGCTTAATGCGTGACAGCTCCCGGTGGCTGTCAGCAGCCGCAGATCAGCTGGTTATGGCGGACATCAGTGATTGCATTGATGTCCGCCATTAACCCCTCAAATGCCGTGGTCAATAAAGATCGTGGAAGTGTGGCACTTAAAAAGGCTGATCTGAATGCCCGCGACACTGCTGTGGGGATCAGATCCGCCAAGATGGCGGATGGAGGACCCCTCACCTGTCTTCGCTGCTCTCCTGGGATCTTCTGCACTGATCTGCCTTCTAGCAGACCAGAGAAGAAGATTGCCAATAATACTGATCAGTGCTATGCATAGTCTTATCAGTGTTAGCAATCTAATGATTGCTATAGATAGACCCCTATGGGAACAAAAACATTGTAAAATAAATGTTAAAAAAGTTAAAATATATGTGAAAAAGCCCCTCCCCCAATATAGATTTAAATCACCCCTATTCCCCATTAAAAAAAAAAGTGTAAGAAATTATAAATAATAAACATATTTGGTATCCCTGCGTGCGTAAATATCCGAACTGATCCCGAATGGTAAACAGCGTAAACGTAAATAAAAATGAAAAAGTCAAAAATTTCAGTTTTTTGACCACATGACATTTCAAATTTTTTTTTTATAAAAAGCGATCAAAAAGTCAAATATGTGCACAAGTGATACTAAAAAAAAAACGACAGGTCATGGAGCAAAAAATAAACCCTCACACATCCCCGTGTACGGAAAAATGAAAAAGTTATTAGAGGTGGTCAAAATAGGGCAATTATAAGCTACTGATTTTGTAAAAAATATTAGAGATTTTTTTAACCTGTTGGGGACGGAGGGCGTACCTGTACGCCCTTCGCCCACTCCCTTTCTATAATGCGGGGCCAATGTGTGGGTCCAGCCTCTAACAACGGCTGGGACCCGTGGCTAATAGTGCACTGCACTGATTGCGGTGCCGCGCACTATTAACCCTTTAGAGGCGTCGTTCAAAGTTGAACGCCGCGTCTAAAGTTAAATTAAACTAATGCCGGTTAGCTCAGTTGGCTGTTCGGGATCGCCAAAATCGCGGCATCCCGAACAGCTGTAGTGCCTCCTGGTGACCGATCGCTGAATGACTGCTCAGTGCCTGAGATCCAGGCATGAGCAGTCAAGCGGCAGGATCATTGATCAATGGTTTCCTATGAGAAACCATTGATCAGTGTAAGAGATCAGTGTGTGCAGTGTTATAGCCTCTTATGGGAGCTATAACATTGCAAAAAAAAAGTTAATCACCCCACTTTTCCCATTAAAAAAATAAAATAAAAATAAACATATGTGATATTGCCGCATGCGGAAATGTCAGAATTATAAAAATATATAGTTAATTAAATCGCATGGTCAATGGCGTACGCGCAAAAAAATTCCAAAGTCTAAAATAGTGTATTTTTGGTCACTTTTTATATCATGAAAAAATTAATAAAAAGCGATCAAAAAGTCTGATTAATACAATGGTACCGCTAAAAACTTCAGATCACGGCGCAGAAAATGAGCCCTCATACCGCCCCGTATGCGGAAAAATAAAAAAGTTATAGGGGTCAGAAGATGACAATTTTAAACATATACATTTTCCTGCATATAGTTATGATTTTTTCCAGAAGTACGACAAAATCAAACCTATATAAGTAGGGGATCATTTTAATCAAATGGACCTACAGAATAAAGATAAGGTGTTATTTTTACCGAAAAATGTACTGTGTAGAAACGGAAGCCCCCAAAATTTACAAAATGGTGTTTTTTCTTCAATTTTGTCGCACACTGATTTTTTTTTCCGTTTCGCCGTAGATTTTTTGGTAAAATGACTGATGTCATTACAATTAGAACTGGTGGCACAAAAAATAAGCCATCATATGGATTTTTAGGTGCAAAATAGAAAGGGTTTAAAAGGTAAGGAGGAAAAAACGAAAGTGCAAAAACTGAAAAACCCTCCGTCCCCAAGGGGTTAAAAGCAGTACAATAATAGAAAAATATGTAACCATGGGTATCATTTTAATCGTATTGACCCAGAGAATAAAGAAAACGTACAGAGTGAAAACCAAACAACCCCCCAAATTTTCTAAATTGTGAATTTCGTTTAAATTTCTTTACACAAAATGTTTAGTTTTTTTTCGGTTTACCATACATTTAAGGGTAAAATCAGTGATGTCATTACAAGGTACAACTGGTCACGCAAAAATCAAGAAAACAAGCCCTTCATATGGGTCTGTGAATGGAAATACACTGCCCAAAAAGATAAAGGGAACACTAAGATAACACATCCTAGATCTGAATGAACTAATCGTATGAAATACTTTCGTCTTTACATAGTTGAATGCGCTGACAACAAAATCACACAAAAATTATCACTGGAAATCAAATGTATGAACCCATGGAGGTCTGGATATGTAGTCACACTCAAAATCAAAGTGGAAAACCCCACTACAGGCTGATCCAACTTTATGTAATGTCCTTAAAACAAGTCACAATGAGGCTCAGTAGTTTGTCTGGCCTCCACGTGCCCGTATGACCTCCCTACGACGCCTGGGCATGCTCCTGATGAGGTGGCGGATGGTTTCCTGAGGGATGTCCTCCCAGACCTGGACTAAAGCATCCGCCAACTCCTGGACAGTCTGTGGTGGATGGAGCGAGACGTCCCAGATGTGCTCAATCGGATTCAGGTCTGGGGAACGGGCAGGCCAGTCCATAGCATCAATGCCTTCCTCTTGAAGGAACTGCTGACACGCTCCAGCCACATGAGGTCTAGCATTGTCTTGCATTAGGAGGAACCCAGGGCCAACCGCACCAGCATATGGTCTCACAAGGGGTCTGAGGATCTCATCTCGGTACCTAATGGCTGTCAGGCTACCTCTGGCAAGCACATGGAGGGCTGTGTGGCCCCCCAAAGACATGCCACCCCACACCATTACTGACCCACCGGCAAACCGGTCATGCTGGAGGATGTTGCAGGCAGCAGAACATTCTCCACGGTGTCTCGAGACTCTTTCACATCTGTCACGTGCTCAGTGTGAACCTGCTTTCATTTGTGAAAAGCACAGGGCACCAGTGTCGAATTTGCCAATCTTGGTGTGCTCTGGCAAATGCCAAACGTCCTGCACAGTGTTGGGCTGTAAGCACAACCCCCACATTGTAATGTATGGCACAATAGTATCATTATTTACATTTTTATATATCTTTTATGATACATGTGATTATTATCACTTTAGCAATTATCACGCACTGTCTATGTAGATAATGTTCTGTATGCTATTTTTATTTTTTTCACTCATTTATTCACATGTCTATAAATGTATTGTATGTTTATTATTGCATTCACAATCTATATATAAAAAACTCAATGTGTATATGTATGTACAGTATGTATGTGTGTATGCTCCAACACATATTTATTTTTATTTACATGTTTTTTATTTATTTTTTATGGGAGAAAAGGGGGTGATTTGAACTTTTATTAGGGAAGGGGTTAAATCACATTTACTAACTCTTTTTTTTTTTTACACTTTTTTTTGAAATGCCCCCTATGGAGGCTTTAATATGCAGTACATTGCAGACACTGATCAATGCTATGCCATAGCATTGCATTGATCAGTGTTATCAGCTGTCAATTGCTCAAGCCTGGATCTCAGGCTTGGAGTGATCAATCACTGCCGCGGTTTAACAGCGGTGGTCCCAATCAGCCCGACTGAGCTGCCGGGAATGCATTTTTTTACATTTTAGACACGGCGATCAACTTTGATCGCCACATCTAAAGGGTTAATAGCGCATCAACGCGATTGGTGACACTCTCTATTAGCCCCGGTTACTGGCTACTGTTAGTTGCCAGGACCGACCCGATATGATGCGTTATATTGCTGGAGCGGGCGCAGGATGTACAGGTACGCCCTGTGCCCCCAAGAGGTTTAGTCCCATGCAAGTATATATGACTTGCAGTACTTTACTCCAAGCTCTGCATCTCCTGGTGAGTGTGTCAGTCCCCACCTGAGGACGGGAAATGAGGAAAGGGATATGAGGGCAGGATATGAGGATGAGATATGAGGATATGAGGATGACGTATGGGGCCAGGATATGAGTACAGGATATGAGGACAAGATATGAGGTAAGGGATATGAGGGCAGGATATGAGGATGAGATATGAGGATAGGATATGAGGATGGGATATGAGGTCGGGATATGAGGACGGGATATGAGGTCAGGATATGAGGTCACAATATGAGGAACGGGATATGAGGACGGGACATAAGGACTGTATATGAGGTCAGGATCTGAGGAAAGGGATATGAGGTAGGGATATGAGGACAGGATATAAGGATGGGATATAAGGACAGGATATGAGGACGGAATATGTGGTCGGGATATGAGGATAAGTTGTTACGGCGAGCGCTCCGGGTCCCCGCTCCTCCCCGGAGCGCTCGCTTCACTCTCCCCGCGGCAGCGCTCCGGTCACGTCCTCTGACCCGGGGCGCTGCGATTCCGCTGCCAGCCGGGATGCGATTCGCGATGCGGGTAGCGCCCGCTCGCGATGCGCACCCCGGCTCCCCTACCTGACTCGCTCTCCGTCTGTTCTGTCCCGGCGCGCGCGGCCCCGCTCCCTAGGGCGCGCGCGCGCCGGGTCTCTGCGATTTAAAGGACCACTGCGCCGCTGATTGGCGCAGTGGTCCCAATTAGTGTGTTCACCTGTGCACTTCCCTATATCACCTCACTTCCCCTGCACTCCCTTGCCGGATCTTGTTGCCTTAGTGCCAGTGAAAGCGTTCCTTGTGTGTTCCTTGCCTGTGTTTCCAGACCTTCTGCCGTTGCCCCTGACTACGATCCTTGCTGCCTGCCCCGACCTTCTGCTACGTCCGACCTTGCTTTTGCCTACTCCCTTGTACCGCGCCTATCTTCAGCAGCCAGAGAGGTGAGCCGTTGCTAGTGGATACGACCTGGTCACTACCGCCGCAGCAAGACCATCCCGCTTTGCGGCGGGCTCTGGTGAAAACCAGTAGTGGCTTAGAACCGGTCCACTAGCTCGGTCCACGCCAATCCCTCTCTGGCACAGAGGATCCACTACCTGCCAGCCGGCATCGTGACATAAGTACTTCCTCTTATGTTGGTTTTCCTCCCCCACTAGAATTAGGTTGGAAAAAAAACGGGCAACACCGATTACTCAGCTAGTATAAGATAAGTAATATGTTATAGCCTGTTTTATTTTTGGCTGTATTTTTATGTTTCACTTAATATTATTGTGACGGACTGACTCCGCCAAAAGTGACTTCTCCTTCTGGATGACAAGCCCCAGCCTATCACAGGCAATATCCCCAGGCAGAACTAGAGATTATTGCATCCTTGTACCCAAAGAACCAGGCAACACCAGTCTTCAGGTATAAAATCAGAACTGTTTATTGTGGAACAAGTGTCTTCTTTTATAGGAAGGACATCACAGGGGAAGGGTCAGTAAAGACAATATAGGTGACAGGTAGTCTGGGAGATAATCCAACAAAGGTAATACAGGTGACAGGTAGTCTGGGAGATAATCCAATAAAGGCAATACAGGTGACAGGTAGTCTGGGAGATAATCCAACAAAGGTAATCCAGGTGACAGGTAGTCTGTGAGATAATCCAATAAAGGCAATACAGGGGACAGATAGTCTGGGAGATAATCCAACAAAGGTAATTAGCTCTCCTTATTCAGTGCCTTGAGTGCAAAAGGTGTATTGTGCACAGAAAGTGTATGAAAACAGTAAATTAAAGTATTTTAACTCTGAGCTTTATGTCACTGGACAACATAAACTGAGGGGTACAAATAGTGATGTCCTAAAGTCCATCCAAGTAGGTAAGGTGACTCTAGGATCCGTCACAATTATAATATGAGGAAAACAAAATCCTCTCACTTGATTGCACTGAGCACATTATTGAAGGGGTTATCCGGTGAGTTCAGGAGTGCACATGCGCACTGTGCCTGCACTGGATGTGTCTCGCTCCGGTAGTCAGGATGTTCACGGAGCATGCCCGAACACTAGATGTTCTGGACCTGTGCTGTATGTCAATGATGCGAAGGTGGCGAGATATGCAGTTTCCGGTCGGGACAGGAGCATGCTCCCGTGTCCAGAAGTCAGCGGTTGGCTTGCAGGAGAACACTTAGTTAGGGGGATATATAAGGACAGGAGAAATGTTGCGCTGAGCGCTCCGGCCACCTGCTTCCTCCGGCGGGCCCGGGATTCGCATCGAGGGACGCGCCCGCATGCGAATCTTGGGCCGTCTCTTACCTTCTGCTCCTGCTGACTTACCCGCTGCCTCTGTTCTACGGAGCGTGCACCGGAGCTCTGAGATTTAAAGGGCTAGTACGCCCTAATTAGTAACTGCACCTGTCCCTTCCTCATAAGTTTTTGAACCTTCCTCTACCTGTTGCCGGATCTTTGTGTGCCCTGAGCCTCAAGAGAAAGCGTTCCTGTGTTTTGCCCTGCCTGTGTTCTGACCTTCCGCTTTGTGACCTGACCTTGCCACCTGCCTGTAGACCTCCTGCTAGGTTTCCTGATTACTCATCTGAGCCGCCTGCCCTGACCTTCTGCTATTATTGACCACGAGTTGTCTCAACCTACCTGTGCCACTTAATACCTCGGCTGCCTGTGGGGGAAGGGTAGTGTCCTTGGTGCCGTCTGCCGCAGCAAGATCATCCCACTTTGTGGCGGACTCTGGTGAAAACCATTGGCACCTTAGACTCCGCTCCCTGGTACGGCCCAAGCCATCTTCCTCACAGGTCAGTAGATCCACCTACCACAGCCGTTACAGTAAGATCCGGCCATCGATCCCACTGGGGTGCCTCTGCCTGATGTCTCAGATCTTTCTACCGTTGTTGCTCAACAGTCGCAGCATTTAGCTCATCAGGTGCAACAGCTGACACAATTGTCTGCCATGATGAAACAACTTCTTGCCGCTCAGCAGCAACAACAGCAACTGCAGCCGCAACCTGCTCCTGTTTCTCCTCCTGTACCTGCAGCTCCTGCTCCTTTCGGATCCAATCTTTGGTTATCCTTGCCCACGAAGTATGGAGGAGAGTCTATGTTGTGTAGAGACTTCGTGACTCAGTGCTCTATGCATTTGGAGCTCATGACTGATCAGTTCCCTATGGAGCGAGCTAAAGTGGCGTTTGTGGTCAGTCTATTGTGCAGAAAAGCCCTGGCCTGGGCTACTCCTCTCTGGGATTGTAATGACTCGGTCTCCTCTAACCTGCTGGCCTTCCTAGCTGAATTCCGCAGTGTATTTGAAGAACCTACACGAGCCTCCTCAGCTAAGACGGCTCTTCTGAACCTCTGCCAAGGGAATTCTTCCGTTGGCAACTACGCGGTTCAATTCCGCACTCTTGCCTCAGAACTGGCTTGGAACGATGAGGCCTTGTGTGCTACTTTGAAAAAAGGATTGTCCAGTAGAATCAAGGATGCTCTCGCTGCACGAGATCCTCCTCCGTCAACCCTGAGTGAACTTATCCATTTAGCCACCCGAATTGGCGTGCGTTTTGCCGAGAGGCAAGAGGAACTTCGTATGGAAAGAGAACCTGCCTGAAGACGGCGATTTCCTCATCTGGTACCTGTGTTCCAACATCCACCTTTACAGTCTTTGCCTCCTGCCAAAGAGGCTATGCAAGTGGATCGTTTTCGCCGAAAGCAGCTGGAAAGATCCCGTTGACACATTGGGAATTTGTGCCTATATTGTGCCAGTCCTGAGCACTTTCTCAAAGACTGTACTATATGTCCTCAGCATCCGGGAAACGATCGCACCTTGGACATGTGGGAGAGGCGACCCTAGGTGTGAATACTACCTCTCCTCCTTTGACCATGCCGGTTCAAGTTTATACTCCGGCCAAGTCATCTTTCTCCGATTCTGCCTTTTTGGACTCTGGTGGTGCTGGATATTTTATTGATGCCTCCTTGGTCCATAAACATCGTCTCCCTGTGTCTCGGCTTCCTACGCCTTTGTACATTTCTTCTGTCAATGGAGAAAACTTAAACTGTACAGTGCTATTTCTGATTGCAACCTCTCATTATGCAAGTGGGCGTGTTACATAAGGAAAACATTTTGTTCTATGTGCTACCTTATTGTACTTCAAAGCTTCTTCTCTGTCTTCCTTGGCTTCAACGTCACACTCAACTACTCGAGGTCATCCGCTGGGGACCTTATTGCCAAAATAACTGTCTAGAGTATACCCTGCTTAAGTTTTTCTCACCGCCTTCTTCTATGCCAAGGCCTGCCTCTTCCATATCAAGATTATTCAGACATATTCTGTGAAAAGCAGGCCGAGATTCTTCCACCACATCGTCCCTACAACTATCCCATTTACTTACTGCCTGGGACCACGCCTCTCCTTTATCAATTCCTGAGACACAAGCCATGGCAAAATATATTCAAGAGAACCTCCAGAAGGGCTTTATCCGAAAGTTCTCTTCTCCTGCCGGAGCTGGATTCTCCTTTGTAGGGAAGAAGGCTGGTTCTCTCCGTCCTTGCATTGACTACAGGGGACTAAACAAGATTACGATCAAAAATCGCTATCCTCTTCCTTTGATTTCTGAACTTTTTGATCGTCTTCGGGGAGCCAAGGTCTTCTCCAGGTTGGATTTGAAGGGAGCATATAATCTTATTCTTATCCATGAAAGGAGACGAATGGAAGTATCTCGTGATGCCTTTCGGTCTCTGTAACACTCCAGCAGTCTTCCAAGAATTTGTCATCAATATCTTCCGAGATCTTCTCTACACGTGTGTTGTTGTGTACCTTGATGACCTCTTGATCTTCCCACCCAACTTCGAGGAGCATCGCTCTCATGTCCGTCTGGTCCTACAGCGCCTCTGGGAGAATCATATTTATGTCAAACTTGAGAAATGCCTATTCGAGAGATCAAGTCTGCCGTTCCTGGGTTACATTGTTTCCCATGAAGGTCTTCAGATGGAGCCTGACAAACTGACTGCTGTGTTGAATTGGCCTCATCCTACCATTCTATGGGCTATTCAACGTTTTCTTGGGTTTGCCAATTATTATCTTCAGTTCATACCCCATTTTTCTTCCTTGGTTGCTCCAATTGTGACTCTCTCACTAAGAAAAACTGTAACCCTAAGTCTTGGCCTCCTGAGGCCGAAGAGGTCTTTACTTGCTTAACCCTTTAAGGTCTGAACGTTTTTCCGTTTTTGCACTTTCGTTTTTTCCTCCTTTCAAAAATCATAACCCTTTCAATTTTGCACCTAAAAAATCCATATGATGGGTTATGTTTTGCACCACTAATTTTACTTTGTAATGACATCAGTCATTTTACCCAAAAATCTACGGCAAAACAGAAAAAAAAATAATTGTGCGACAAAATTGAAGAAAAAAACGCCATTTTGTAAATTTTGGGGTCTTCTGTTTCTACGCAGTACATTTTTCGGTAAAAATGACACCTTATCTTTATTCTATAGGTCCATACAATTAAAATGATACCCTACTTATATAGGTTTGATTTTGTCGTACTTCTGGAAAAAATCATAACTGCATGCAGGAAAATTTATACTGTCACGCACGTGGATGTAGGCTGTCATGAAGCAGATGACTCGGACCGTATCGGGGAGTGGAGTCTAAGGTGCCGCTGGTTTTCACCAGAGCCCGCCTTTGGTCGCTACCCCCGACACAGCTCGACCACACAGGTAACTGGGCAAGGCGAGGTACTGTAGGATGAGGCTGTAGCGTAGTCAAACGTAGCAGAAGGTCAAGGCAGGCGGCAAAGGTTCGTAGTAAAAAAACGAAGCAGGAAGGTCTGGATACACGGGAATGGCAAAACAGGCAATGGGAACGCTTTCTCTCAAATCTTTAGTGCAAATGGCACTGAAGATCCGGCAGGGGTGTGTGGGAGATGCAGCACCTTATAATGTGCTGTCAAGTGCGTTTACTAATTATGAGCGTACTGTGGCTTTAAATTTCAAAGCTTCGGCACGTGCGCGCCCTAAGGGACGGGTACGCGCGCCGGAGCTGAGAGAGTGAGGAAGCTGCAGGAGCGGGACTAGGTGAGCGACGGGTCAGGGTTTGCATGCGGGCGCATCCCGCGACACGAAACCCGACCCCGCCGGTGGTCGGGGGCACTGCGCTCCCAGCCGGTGCTTGTGGCCAGGGCGCAGTGTGTAACAGTACCCCCCCCCTTTGGTCTCCCCCTCTTTTTACGGCTCAAGAATCTTTTGAGAAGATCTTGATCTAAGATGTTATCCTGTGGTTCCCAAGACCTCTCCTCTGGTCCAAACCCCTCCCAATCTACTAGAAAGAAGCGTTTTCCTCTGATGAATTTGGAGTCTAGAATTTCTTTGACCAAATATACATCCGAGGTACTCGAAATGGGAGTAGGTGAAATGTCCTTTTTTGAGAAGCGGTTATAGATGACGGGTTTCAAGAGGGAGCCATGAAAAGAATTTGGGATCCGAAGGGAGATGAGGAGAATAAGCCACTGGATTTAGGCTTTTCTTGACTTTGTAAGGACCCAAAAAGCGTGGACCCAGTTTGTAACAGGGTACTTTGAAGCGTATGTATTTAGATGACAACCACACCTTGTCCCCGGGTGAGTATTCAGGAGGAGGACGCCTTTTCTTGTCCGCTTGAAATTTCATACGGGTCATGGCACGAAGAAGGGAGAGACGAGTCTTCTTCCAGATGGAGGAGAAGTTCCGTACAAGTTCGTCCGCCGCCATAGGGACACCGGAGGGAGTAGACAAGGACAAAGGTGGACGAGGAGGGAGTCCATAGATTACAAAGAAAGGTGAAGATCCTGTGGATTTGGTATCCTTATGGTTATATGAATACTCTGCCCAGGGTAGTAGATCAGCCCAGTCATCTTGGCTTGCAGAAACAAAGTGACGAAGGTAATCTCCCAAGACTTGATTCACCCTCTCAAATTGACCATTAAATTGGTGATGATAGGCAGAGGAGAAATCCAGTTTAACTTGAAGATGTGAGCAGAGTGCCCTCCAGAATTTGGAAACGAACTGGACTCCCCGGTCAGAAACAATATGTTTCGGTAGTCCATGGAGACGGAAGATATGGGAAAGGAACTGTTTTGCGAGTTGAGGAGCAGATGGTAGACCAGACAAGGGCACAAAGTGAGCCATTTTAGAAAATCGGTCCACAACTACCCAAATTTCCGTATTGCCGTTAGAAGAAGGTCTGTAATAAAGTCCATAGCAATGTTAGTCCAGGGCAGGCCAGGAACAGGTAAAGGATGTAGAAGATCGGCTGGCTTGGCGTGTGGTGTTTTGTCCCGGGCACAGACTGGGCAGAAACGAGCAAAGTCTGTGTCATCCCTTTTCAGAGTGGGCCACCAATACTGTTGGGATATTAGTTGCAAGGATTTACAGATACCGGCATGACCAGCCAACAAGAGAGGAATGGCCCCATTTCAAGACTCGGGGTCTCAGATCAATAGATAAATAAGTCTTCCTGGGGGAAGATGCCGAATACTTGCTGGTGCTGCGGAAATAAGACAATCGGGAGAAACAATATGTTGAAGATGTGATTCCAGGTCTTGTACTTCAGAAGATCTTGATAGAGTGTCAGCTCGAAGATTCTTCTCTGCTGGACAGAAATGAATAAAAAAATTTAACCTGGAGAAGAATAGGGACCAGTGAGCCTGACGAGGGTTGAGACGTTGGACAGACTGAAGATAGAGTAGATTCTTGTGATCCGTGTAGATGGTAATTGGATGCACAGAGACCTCTAAGAGATGTTGCCATTCTTCCAAGGCCAACTTAATAGCCAGGAGCTCACAATCTCCTATAGTATAATTTCTCTCCACTGGAGAGAAAGTCTTAGAGAAAAATCCGTAAGTCACAGTCCAGCCCTTGGAAGATCTTTGTGTCAAGACTGCTCCTGCACCAACTGAAGATGCATCCACCTCCAAAGTAAATGGCTTGTCCGGATCCGGTCTTGAAAACACCAGAGCAGAAGCGAAGGCAGACTTTAAATGCTTGAAGGCTTCCTCGGCCTCTGGAGTCCAGGCCTTGGGATTGGCAGTTTTCTTGGCAAGGGACACGATGGGGGCAACAAAGGTGAATTAGTGGGGAATAAACTGCCGGTAATAATTGGCAAAGCCAAGGAAGCACTGAATCGCTTTCAGACCAGAAGGTTGAGGCCACTCTAGTACAGCAGATAATTTGTTAGGATCCATTTGAAGTCCTTGACTGGTAACAATGTACCCCAGAAACGGTAGACTGGTCTTTTCAAAAGTACACTTTTCAAGTTTTGCATAGAGTTGGCTGTCTTAGAGATGCTGTAAAACTTGACGGAGATGGAGACGATGAGTGTAAAGATTGGGCGAATAGATGGGAATGTCATCCAAATAGACAACGACACAGGAGTAGAGAAGGTCCCGAAAAATTTAATTGACAAACTCCTGGAAGACTGCTGGAGCATTACATAGTCCGAATGGCATAACAAGATACTCAAAATATCCGTCTCTAGTATTAAACGCAGTCTTCCACTCGTCCCCTTCTCTTATACGGATCAAATTATAGGCACCACAGAGATCCAGTTTGGAGAAAATCCTGGCACCTCTCAGCCGATCAAACAATTCCAAGATTAAAGGAAGGGGATAACGATTTTTTACTGTAATTTTATTCAGTCCTCGGTAGTCGATGCAAGGACGCAACGACCCATACTTTTTTTCCACGAAGAAGAACCCGGTTCCGGCAGGAGAAGAGGATTTCCTGATGAATCCCTTCTGAAGATTCTCCTGGATGGCCTGGGTTTCAGAAACTGACAAGGGGTAAATTCGGCCCCTGGGAGGTGTGGTGCCAGGCAGTAAATCAATGGGACAATCGTATGGACGATGTGGAGGCAAGACTTAAGCTTGCTTTTCACTGAAGACATCAGCAAAGTCCTGGAGGAACGAAGGTAAACCTGGCAGAAGACTAGATGAAGGTTTCAACTTGGTCACACGTATATGTATACAATGGTTGTTGCAGTACGGGCCCCAGCGAAGAACTTCTCCAATTTTCCAATCAAGCTGCAGAGCATGGAGTTGCAACCATGGCAGGCCAGGCAATAGAGGAGAAGTGCAGTGTGGGAGAACGTAGAAAGACATGTTCTCCCTATGGGAGACTCCGACTTGCATAGATAATGGTTCTGTGCGATATAGCCTTTCTCCATTGACTGTAGAGATATACAGTGGTTTCAAGAGGCGGGACACCAGCAGATGATACCTATGTGTGGTAAGCTTGTGGGGGTGTAGGGTATATGGGGTGTAGCTGTGCAGTAACTAAAGGGTGCTGGTTTAACCCTTAACTGTCGTGACGCCAGGGTGAGGGCTCCTCTGTATATGCTTGTCCTATCGCCACCTGTCCCTAGAGCGATAGGGAGGTATAATAAAGGAATGTCCACAACCGTTGGTTTCAGAAAACTGTCGTAACTTTTACTGCAGGTTTTATGCAGAATCAAACAGGAACAGTCTTTGTACAATCAGAGTCTATGAGGATCCTGACAGTTGTTTGGGGCTTTGAGAGTTTTAAGTTCAGGAGATTTATATGCGCTGTTCTGCTGGATTTAGGGGAGTTTAGGTCCAGCAGTCAGATTTAAGCGTGGAGAGGTGGAATTCACACCTAGGGAGGCCTCTCCAACAAACCCTAGGTGCGAGCGTTTCCCTGTGGCTGAGGACGCAGAGGACAGTCTTTATGGATGTGGTATGCACTGGCGCAGTATAGGCATAGATTTTTGGTTCATCGGCGAGTTCTTTCCTGCGGGGTCAGGCGAGACCGATCCACATCCACTTGCACAGCCTCCACTGCGGGAGGCAACATAGTAGGTTGCGAAGGTTACTGGAAGACTGGTGCCAGACGAGGAAAGCGCCGAGGTCGTGCAGATTCCCTTTCTTGTCACAGTTCCTCTCGTCGCTCAGAGAAACGGATATCAATCCGGGATGCCAATTGTATAAGTTCATTCAGGTTAGATGGCAATTCCTGGGCAGCGAGGACATACTTAATTTGACTTGATTGTCCTCTCTTGAAAGTAATGGAGAGAGCTTCATTATTCCAAGACAACTCCGACGCCAGGATCCGGAACCGGATGGCATACTCGCCCACAGTGGAGTTGCCCTGGGAAAGAATCAGCAAAGCTATCTCAGCAGAGGAAGCTCGGGCAGGTTCTTCAAAGACTGTGCGAAATTCCATCAGGAATGGCTGGAGATTGGTAGTGATAGCATCACTGCGATCCCACAGCGGAGTTGCCCAGGCCAAGGTCCTACCAGATAGGAGACTGATGACGAAGGCTACCTTTGCTCGTTCCGTGGAGAACTGGTCCACTATGAGCTCAATGTGCATGGAGCACTGCGTCACGAAACCACGACAGGACTTGGGATCCCCCTCAAACTTCTGGAAGCGACAGAGTTTGGTTCTGGAGGAGACTGCAGCTGCGGGAGGCTGTACTGGAGCTGGAGGAGGCTGTGGCAGGTGCTGCTGGGCAGATAGCAACTGCTGCATCATGGCGGATAGCTGGTTAAGCTGCTGTGCTTGCTGGGCCAACTGCTGAGACTGAAGCGCAACAATAGAAGCAAGGTCCGTTTTGTCAGGCAGAGGAACCCCAGTTGGATCCATGGCCCGATCTTGCTGTCATGCACCTGGATGTAGGCTGTCATGAAGCTGGAAGTGGATCCTCCACCTGTGGGGCAGAGGACTCAGACCGTATCGGGGAGCGGAGTCTAAGGTGCCGCTGGTTTTCACCAGAGTCCGCTGCAAGGCAGGATGGGCTTACTGCAACAGGCGACACCCAGGTCGCTACCCCCGACAGGGCTCGACCACGCAGGTAACTGGGCAAGGCAAGGTTCCGTAGGATGAGGCTGTAGCGTAGTCAAACATAGCAGAAGGTCAAGGCAGGCGGCAAAGGTTCATAGTCAAAAAACGTAGCAGGAAGGTCTGGATACATGGGAATGGTAAATCAGGCAATGGGAATGCTCTCTTTCTTAGGCAAATGGCACTGAAGATCTGGAAGGGGGGGGAGGGGCAGCAACTTATAATGTGCTGTCAGGTGCGTTTACTAATTATGGGCGTACTGGCCCTTTAAATTTTAAAGCTCTTGCGCACGCGCCCTTAGGGACGAGGACGCTTGCGCCGGAGCTGAGAGAGTGAGGAAGCTGCAGGAGCAGGACTAGGTGAGTGATGGGCCAGGGTTCGCATGGGGGCGCGTCCCGCGATGCCAATCCCGGCCCCGCCGACGGTCGGGGACACGGGGACGCTGCGCTCCCGGCCGGTGCTTCCGGCCGGGGCGCAGTGTGTAACATATTTGTTTAAAATTGTCATCTTCTGACCCCTATTTTGGAATTTGGATTTTTTTTTGCGTGTACGCCAATGACCGTGCGGTTTAAAGGGGTATTCCAGGCAAAACCTTTTTTTTATATATATCAACTGGCTCCGGAAAGTTAAACAGATTTGTAAATTACTTCTATTAAAAAATCTTAATCCTTCCAGTAGTTATTAGCTTCTGAAGTTTTCTGTCTAACTGCTCAATGATGATGTCACGTCCCGGGACGTGAGTCATCAGAGAGCAGTTAGACAGAAAACAACAGCTCAACTTCAGAAGCTAATAACTATTGGAAGGATTAAGATTTTTTAATATAAGTAATTTACAAATCTGTTTAACTTTCCGGAGCCAGTTGATATATAAAAAAAAAAGTTTTGGCCTGGAATAACCTTTTAATTAACTATATATTTTTATAATTCGGACATTTCCACACATGTTTATTTTCATTTTCAATGTTTTTTTTTTTTTTTAAATGGGAAAAGGGGGGGGGGGTGATTCAAACTTTTATTAGGGAAGGGGTTAAATGATCTTTATTAACTTTTTTTTCCACACTTTTTTTTTGCAATGTTATAGCTCCCATAGGAGACTATAATACTGATCACACTGATCTCTTACATTGATCAATGGTTTCTCATAGCAAACCATTGATCGATGATTCTGCCGCTTGACTGCTCATGCCTGGATCTCAGGCACTGAGCAGTCATTCGGCGATTGGACACCCGGAGGCAGGTAGGTATACCCTCCTTGTGTCCTACAGCTGTTGGCGACTTCACCGCAGCGGTCTCGAACAGCCCCCTGAGCTAGCCGGGAGCAGTTTAGTTTCACTTTAGATTAACTATGAACGCCGTGTCTAAAGGGTTAATAGCGTGGGGCACCGGGATCAGTGCCGCACGCTATTAGCCATTGCTAGGTGCCGGGCCCGATCCGCTATGACGCGGGGCCACGTCGTGGTCTTGCGATATAGATCAGGAGCGGACTCAGGGTGTAAAGGTACGCCCTGTGTCCTTAAGGAGTTAAAGTCTGCATTTGCACCCGTCCTTTCTAGACCAGATCCAGAAAACCCCTTTGCTTTGGAAGTGAGAGCATCATCCGTAGGAGCAGGTGCGGTTTTTACTCAGAAAAACTCCAAGGGCAAGATTGTAACCTGTAGATTCTTCTCTAAGACTTTCTCGCCTGCTGAGAGGACTACTCTATTGGAGATCAGGAAAATGTCTTGTGGACAGATAAGACCAGGATAGAGCTTTTTGGTAAAGCCCATCATTCTACTATTTACCGAAGATGGAATGAGGCCTACAAAGAAAAGAACACGGTACCTACAGTGACATATGGTGGAGGTCAGTGATGTTTTGGGTTGTTTTGCTGCCTCTGGCACTGGGGGCCTTGAATGTGTACAAGGCATCATGAAATCTGAGGATTACCAATGGATTTTGGGTCGCACTGTACAGCCCAGTGTCAGAAAGCTGGGTTTGCGTCCGAGATCTTGGGTCTTCCAGCAGGACAATGACCCCAAACATACGTCAAAAAGCCCCCAGAAATGGACGACAACAAAGTGCTGGAGAGTTCTGAAGTGTCAGCAATGAGTCCAGATCTAAATCCCATTGATCACGTGTGGAGAGATCTTAAAATTGCTTTTGGGAAAAGGCGCCTTCCAATAAGAGAGACCTGGAGCAGTTTGTAAAGGAAGATCGGTCCAACATTCCGGCTGAGAGGTGTAAGAAGCTTATTGATGGTTATAGAAAGAGTGGTCCAACATTCCGGCTGAGAGGTGTAAGAAGCTTATTGATGGTTATAGAAAGACACTGATTTCAGTCATTGTTTCCAAAGGGTGTGCAACCAAATATTAAGTTAAGTGTGCCAATAATTTTGTCCAGCCCATTTTATGGAGTTTGGTGACATTATGTCCAATTTGCATTTCTCCTCCCTTTTATGGTTTAGTTTCAATACACACAAAGGGAATAAACATGTGTATAGCCAACATTTACGGCCATGACTGTACATGTCATTTTTGACATTTTCCTGACGTATCCATGCCTTGGAGACACCAATCATGCTGTAAACAAGGCCTAAACTGTGCCAGATTGGTTTAAAAAGTGAAACGGCAAAGAATTTTCAAAATAATTTTTAGTTGTTTGCACTATGTGTGCAAATTTATTCATTTTTTTTAAAGGGGCAGGGGGTTAAATTGGCAGTCACACCCCCTCCCGTAGACTTTCATTGAGGGGGCAGGGCCCCCGCAATCAGACATCTTATCGCCTATTCTTTGGACAGGGGATAAGATGTCTAGTGGTGGAGTACCCCTTTAATCTTGCTCCCGCTGGATTTTTGACCATTACCACCCACTCTTGCAAGGTGGGGAACCCTCTGTGCCATTTTGTCACCCCTTGTGCCATTTTATCACCCCTGTGGCATTTCATCACTCCCGTGCCATTTCATCAACCCCGTGCCATTTCATCACCCCCTGTGCCATTTCATCACCTCCGTGCCATTTCATCACCCCTTATGCAATTTCATCATCCCTTGTGCCATTTCATCAACCCCGTGCCATTTCATCACCCCCGTGCCATTTCATAACCCCCGTGCCATTTCATCACCCCTTGTGCCATTTCATCACCCCCGTGCCATTTCATCACCCCTTGTGCCATTTCATCACCCCTGTGCCATTTCATCACCCCTGTGCCATTTCATCACCCCTTGTGCCATTTCATCACCCCCGTGCCATTTCATCACCCCCGTGCTATTTCATCACCCCTTGTGCCATTTCATCACCCCTTGTGCCATTTCATCACCCCCGTGCCATTTCATCACCCCTTGTGCCATTTCATCACCCCTGTGCCATTTCATCACCCCTTGTGCCATTTCATCACCCCCGTGCCATTTCATCACCCCATGCAATTTCATCACCCCCGTGCCATTTCATCACCCCTGTGCCATTTCATCACCCCTTGTGCCATTTCATCACCCCCGTGCCATTTCATCACCCCGTGCAATTTCATCACCCCAGTGCCATTTCATCACCCCTTGTGCCATTTCATCACCCCCGTGCCATTTCACCATCCCCTGTGCCATTTCATCGCCCCGTGCCATTTCATCACCCCGTGCCATTTCATCACCCCGTGCCATTTCATCACCCCCGTGCCATTTCATCAGGTGTGCAGGATTTTGCAGGACCTGCCTTATGTTCTGTGGCCACCCGCTCCCAACTGCAACAACCTCATTACAGCCCGCAAGTTTTTTTTTTATCCCGAAGCAGAGCGCCACTCCAGACTCACTGAAAGAATGCACATTATTTCAGTAGAATTCCGCACGGACTGCATTGCTGCCACTGGGGACGGCGCAGACACAATCTCTACTTGGAATATCTCTGGGCAGTTATTCCGTAATGTGAATGCTCCCCTATTGTTGATGTTTTTGAAGCAAAGCTGAAAAAAAACCAGATAAAAATTAATTAATTAAGTTAATAAAACATGTGAGGGTCTCTTCACACAGGCGAAAAACTTCTTTGAGAAAACTGTTCAAAATCATCTGTGATGATTTTCTTGCTGATTTTGGTTCCTTTTACAATGTTACTTTTATTTTGTTGCTTTTGGTGCACTTTCTTCATGCCACTCTTTTTATGTTTTTATATTGCTGATTATAGTGCATTTTTATGTCTCTTTTATTTAGCTGATGCTGGTAGGGTTTTTTATGTTATATTTTGCTAATAATAGAGCAGTTTTTTATGTTGCTCTTATTTTGGCTTTTTTTTAGATTGCTTTCATTTGTGGCCTTTGGTGCGCTTTATAATGTGGCTTTTACTTTTTGCTTTTTTTATGTTGGTTTTTTTTGCCTATTTTGGTGAGGGGTTTTATGTCGCTTTTATTTTGCTTATTTTGGCATCTTTTTCTGTAGCTTTTATTTGGCTATTTTTTGTGCAGTTTATGTCACATTTATTTTGATGATTTTGGTTCAGTTTTTTTATTTTTATTTTGCTGACCGCTTCAAAAACTGACCCATGCTTTAAGCATAAAAAAATGTATTGAAAATAAAGAAATGAAATGACTTGTTTCAGCATTCCCAATTGAAACTTATAGGAGATTCATTTTAGATAAAAACACGCAGTTTTTGACACATCCATAACTGGACAGTTTTAGCCCTTATATAATTTTATTATTTTGTTATTCACAGACTGAACCCCAATAATCTCATCTAGAATATTCCGTCGCCCCATCTTCATTACAGTCAGTTTCGCGCTTTCCACGATATTGTCCCACTTCACCAGCCGTAGTTCTCCATCCCGGAAGTGAGGACGGCCGTGTCGTCTAGGATTGTGGTCATTGTAGTTCCGCTTCCTCCGCTTTACTTGTCTGTGCTGTGACTGCAGAACTACAGGCGCCATGTTTTCCCATGATCCTCCGCGCTGCCCGAGCAGCCTGCTCTGGAAACATGGCGGCGCCGTTGGTCCTGGTGTTGCTGGTGGCGGTTACCGTCAGGGCCGTGCTGTTCCGCTCCGGTCTGGCCGCCTTCATCTCCGAGCGGGTGGAGGTCGTGTCTCCGCTCAACTCCTGGAAGAGAGGTGGGGAGGGCGGCGGCGGCCATGACAGGGGCCGGGTGTACGGGGGTGATGGGAGTGTGAGAGGGGGGGATGACGGGAGTGTTAGAGGAGGAGGGGGGGGATGACGGGAGTGTTAGAGGAGGGGGGGGGGGGATGACGGGAGTGTTAGAGGAGGGAGGGGGGGGATGACGGGAGTGTTAGAGGAGGGAGGGGGGGGATGACGGGAGTGTTAGAGGAGGGAGGGGGGGGTGATGGGAGTGTTAGAGGAGGGAGGGGGGGGATGACGGGAGTGTTAGAGGAGGGAGGGGGGGGATGACGGGAGTGTTAGAGGAGGGAGGGGGGGGGATGACGGGAGTGTTAGAGGAGGGAGGGGGGGGATGACGGGAGTGTTAGAGGAGGGAGGGGGGGGATGACGGGAGTGTTAGAGGAGGGAGGGGGGGGGATGACGGGAGTGTTAGAGGAGGGAGGGGGGGGGATGACGGGAGTGTTAGAGGAGGGAGGGGGGGATGACGGGAGTGTTAGAGGAGGGAGGGGGGGGATGACGGGAGTGTTAGAGGAGGGAGGGGGGGATGACGGGAGTGTTAGAGGAGGGAGGGGGGGATGACGGGAGTGTTAGAGGAGGGAGGGGGGGATGACGGGAGTGTTAGAGGAGGGAGGGGGGGATGACGGGAGTGTTAGAGGAGGGAGGGGGGGGATGACGGGAGTGTTAGAGGAGGGAGGGGGGGATGACGGGAGTGTTAGAGGAGGGAGGGGGGGGGATGACGGGAGTGTTAGAGGAGGGAGGGGGGGGATGACGGGAGTGTTAGAGGAGGGAGGGGGGGGATGACGGGAGTGTTAGAGGAGGGAGGGGGGGATGACGGGAGTGTTAGAGGAGGGAGGGGGGGGATGACGGGAGTGTTAGAGGAGGGAGGGGGGGGATGACGGGAGTGTTAGAGGAGGGAGGGGGGGATGACGGGAGTGTTAGAGGAGGGAGGGGGGGGATGACGGGAGTGTTAGAGGAGGGAGGGGGGGGGATGACGGGAGTGTTAGAGGAGGGAGGGGGGGGGATGACGGGAGTGTTAGAGGAGGGAGGGGGGGGGATGACGGGAGTGTTAGAGGAGGGAGGGGGGGGGGATGACGGGAGTGTTAGAGGAGGGAGGGGGGGGGATGACGGGAGTGTTAGAGGAGGGAGGGGGGGGGATGACGGGAGTGTTAGAGGAGGGAGGGGGGGGGATGACGGGAGTGTTAGAGGAGGGAGGGGGGGGGATGACGGGAGTGTTAGAGGAGGGAGGGGGGGGATGACGGGAGTGTTAGAGGAGGGAGGGGGGGGGATGACGGGAGTGTTAGAGGAGGGAGGGGGGGGGATGACGGGAGTGTTAGAGGAGGGAGGGGGGGGGATGACGGGAGTGTTAGAGGAGGGAGGGGGGGGATGACGGGAGTGTTAGAGGAGGGAGGGGGGGGTGACGGGAGTGTTAGAGGAGGGAGGGGGGGGAGGTGACGGGAGTGTTAGAGGAGGGAGGGGGGGGATGACGGGAGTGTTAGAGGAGGGAGGGGGGGGGATGACGGGAGTGTTAGAGGAGGGAGGGGGGGGGATGACGGGAGTGTTAGAGGAGGGAGGGGGGGGATGACGGGAGTGTTAGAGGAGGTGGGGGGGATGACGGGAGTGTTAGAGGAGGTGGGGGGGATGACGGGAGTGTTAGAGGAGGTGGGGGGGATGACGGGAGTGTTAGAGGAGGTGGGGGGGATGACGGGAGTGTTAGAGGAGGTGGGGGGGATGACGGGAGTGTTAGAGGAGGGGGGGGGATGACGGGAGTGTTAGAGGAGGGGGGGGGATGACGGGAGTGTTAGAGGAGGGGGGGGGATGACGGGAGTGTTAGAGGAGGGGGGGGGGGGATGACGGGAGTGTTAGAGGAGGGGGGGGGGGATGACGGGAGTGTTAGAGGAGGGGGGGGGGGATGACGGGAGTGTTAGAGGAGGGGGGGGGGATGACGGGAGTGGGAATACTGGGGTGTGAGGGAGGTCATCAGGACCAGCACCAATCGCATGAGTTTATTAAAAATAAAAAAAATTCCAGAAAACTTACCATTGCCTGTGACTTAAAGGGGTACTCCGGAGGAAAACCTTTTTGTTTTTTTTTAAATGAACTGGTGCCAGAAAGTTAAACAGATTTGAAAATGACTTCTATTAAAGAATCTTAATCCTTCCAGTACTTTATAGCAGCTGTATGCTACAGAGGAAATTCTTTGCTTTTTGAATTTCTTTTTTGTCTTGTCCACAGTGCTCTCTGCTGACACCTGATGCCCGTATCAGGAACTGTCCAGAGCAGCATAGGTTTGCTATGGGGATTTTCTCCTGCTCTGGACAGTTCCTGATACGGGCATCAGGTGTCAGCAGAGAGCACTGTGGACAAGACAAAAAAGAAATTCAAAAAGCAAAGAATTTCCTCTGTATCATGCAGCTGCTAAAAAGTACTGTAAGGATTAAGATTTTTTTTAACCTCTTCAGGACACAGGGCATATGGATACGCCCTGCATTCCGAGTCCTTAAGGACACAGGACGTATCCATATGCCCGTGGGAAATCCGGTCCCCACCGCTAGCCGGTTGGAATTGAAAGTAAAACTATCTTTAGTGTGGCAACCACTAGGAAGGCCAAACTGCAACTCCCAGCATGCCCAGACAGCCAAAGTCTGGGCATGCTGGGAGTTGTAGTTTTGCAACATCTGGAGGGTCACAGTTTGGAGACCACTGTTACAGTGGTGCCCAAACGGTAGCCCTCCAGATGTTGCCAAACTACAACTCTCGGCATGCCTCGACTGCCCAGGCATGCTGGGAGTTGTAGTTCTGTAACATCTGTCCCTTCAGATTTAGCAATTTTCATGACATTTTTGATTATTGCTCTACTTTGAAGCCCTTTAATTTTTTCAAAAAGCAAAAATATGTCCATTTTATGAGGCCAACATAGAGTGGACATATTGTATTTGTAAATAAAATTTATTTGGAATATCCATTTTCCTTACAAGCAGAGAGCTTCAAAGTTAGAATAATGCTAAATTTTCAACATTTTCATGAAATTTTGGGATTTTTCACCAAAAAAGGATGCAAGTAATGCCGAAAATAAAGTAGAACATGTCACGAACAAACAATCTCAGAATCAGAATATTCAGTAAAAGCGTTTTTGCGTTATTAATTCGTAAAGTGACAGTGGTCAGAATTGCGAAAAAGGGCTGCGTCCTTAAGGGGTTAATAGAAGTCATTTACAAATCTGTTTAACTTTATGGCACTAGTTCATAAAAAATAAAAATAAATTCCACCGGAGTACCCCATTAATTTTTCCACCGGAGTACCCCTTTAATAGAGAGAAGCTCCAGCTGCCGTGTCCGTTCTGACCTGTAGTCATGGAGGCGCTGTTCTCTATTATCGGGTACAATGTTCCTCATTATAAATGTCTCTCTTGCAGTTGTAGAAGGAATGGCCCTCTTGGACCTGGATGTTTCGCCGTACTCAGGAGACGTCTTCCATGAAGTGAGCGTCCATAGATCTGTCCTCTTCTGTCACGTTTGTACAGTGGTTGCCACTTTGCAGCACACTCCATAGGCTTTTACTTACTGTTCACATTATAAATTGCTCTTGTGTTAGCGGGTACATTAACCCCTTAATGACGCAGGCCGTAAATGTACGTCCTGGGCCGGTGGTACTTAAAGGAGTAGTCCAGTGGTGACCCAGTGGTGAACAACTTATCCCCTATCCTAAGGATAGGGGATAAGTTTGAGATCGCGGGGGGTCCGACCGCTGGGGCCCCCTGCGATCTCCTGTACGGAGCCCCGACAGCCCGCGGGAAGGGGGCGTGTCGACCTCCGCACGAAGCGGCGGCTGACAAGCCCCCTCAATACAACTCTATGGCAGATCCGGAGCGCTGCCTTCGGCAATCTCCGGCTCTGCCATAGAGATGTATTGAGGGCGCGTGTCGGCCGCCGCTACGTGCGGGGGTCAACACCCGGTATCTGGCCGGAGAGCCCGGCCCCCGTACAGAGAGATCGCAGGGGGCCCCAGCGGTCGGACCCCCCGCAATCTCAAACGTATCCCCTATCCTTAGGATAGGGGATAAGTTTTTCACCACTGGACTACCCCTTTAACACACCAGGACGTACATTTACGTCCTGTACATGACCCCGAACTTCGGAGCGATAGCAGCCAGGAACCCGCCGGTAGTGGCCGACATCCTCGATAGCGCGGATGTCTGCCATTAACCCCTCAGATGCCGTGATCAATACAGATTACGGCATCTGCAGCGCTGTGGTCACTAAAATGGATGATCAGTTCGCCCGCAACGCTGTCGCGGAGATGCGATCTTCCAGAACAGCAGATGGACTTCCCCTCACCTGCCTTCCACGGGTCTTCTGTTCTGCATCATGAAACAAAGCTGCTACATTAATGTTAATTATAGAAAGAAATTATTATATAACTAATAACTCTATTAATTTTAAGATTGAGAATGCACACTGCACACCTTGTTAATTTTAGGACACGTACATGCTGCAGCACCCACTACATTTTAAAATGAACGTTGTGGTAAAATAGAATAAGGCACAAAATAATTGTGTAAGAATTTTTACAGACCACGTAAATATCCCGTATGTGGCACTAAAATTTTTCCTTAGAAAAAAGAAACCTCCATAGTAAAACAGCTTCATGCACATTTTGGGGGGGGGGGGGGGGGGTGTAACGTACCGAGACGTTTTTTTTTTGTGGCTTCACTATTGTTTGTGCCTGTTGGTTCTGCGCTGTCTTCCTTCCTGACGTAAACTCCGGCCTCAGCGCAGCAGCGCAAGACTCCGCCCACCAACGTCACAAAATACAGGCTCAGAATGAAACAAAAAAGCCTCCAGAGTACGGATATTCATGGTGCGGCATAGTATGTTTTTAATATATTTTTATTTTTTTTCTGAGGAGGGGGGATGGGTTGTTGCGGGATAGTTGGAGTGCAGCTATTTAGTGCCAGTCAGGTGTCACCCGATGCGGTACGCGTCCCCCCCCCCCCCTCCCACTCCCCCCCCCTCCTCACTCTCTAGTAACGCTACCGGCAATAAAGGGTAGATAAAGAACTTTGACTATTAAAGGGGTACTCCGCCCCTAGACATCTTATCCCCTATCCAAAGGATAGGGGATAAGATGTCAGATCGCCGGGGTCCCGCTGCTGAGGACCCCGGGGATCGCTGCTGCAGCACCCTGCCATCATTACTGCACAGAGCG
Organism: Hyla sarda; assembly: GCF_029499605.1. Taxonomy (NCBI): domain Eukaryota; kingdom Metazoa; phylum Chordata; class Amphibia; order Anura; family Hylidae; genus Hyla; species Hyla sarda. The sequence goes on from NC_079200.1 coordinate 5,720,000, forward strand.
AGATCACTCTGTACGTAATGACGGGCAATACAGGGGCCGGAGCATCGTTACGTCACGGCTCCGCCCCTCGTGACGTCACGGCTCCGCCCCTCATGACGTCACGGCTCGCCCCCGTCAATACAAGTCTATGGGAAGGGGGCCATAGACTTGCATTAAGGGGACGGGCCGTGATGTCATGAGGGGCGGAGCCATGACGTCACGCTGCTCCAGCCCCTGTATCGCCCGTCATTACGCACAGAGCGATCTCGCTCTGTGCAGTAATGATGGCGGGGTGCCGCAGCGGCGATCCCCGGGGTCCCCAGCAGCGGGACCCTGGCAATCTGACATCTTATCCCCTATCCTTTGGATAGGGGATAAGATGCCAGGGGCAGAGTACCCCTTTAACATAAGGGAAAACTTTTCTGCTTTAAAAAATGCTTTTGTAAACGGGTTTCCCGTGTTTTGCATACGTGCAATTTATTTATTATGGTCGTGCGACTATTTGATAAATACTTTTGCTTACATGCAACCTAAGTTTAAAAAAAAATTCATATAAAAGCCAAACGTCTGAAAAGAATGATAAATATCCTTGATTATGTTTTTGGCCGAAACCATCCTGAAGCACTAGTATCCATTATGGAGACAATGGCGGATGTGAACGCGGTCTTATACGTTTATCTTGTGTCTATTATAAATAAGATTTCCATCATGGCTCCCACAATGCTAACCCCGCTGTCGTCTTCCCTTCCCGCAGACGCCGCTTATTGTTTATCTTTTCCATTTCCTGGTGGATTACTCAGAGATCGTCTTTATGGTGAGTAGACCATGACAAGGAACGTGGACTGTGTTGGTTGTGGCGCCCCCCTATGGTGACCTGAATGTGGGTGTAGGCAATAATGTCTTTTCTTCTCTTCTCAGATTACGGATGCACTTACCGCCGTTGCACTTTATTTGGCAGCCCAAGAATATAACAAAGTGTTGGTAAGATGTATTTCTATGTGTATATTGTTTATGGGCTGGGGGGGGGGGCAGACCACTCTGAGTATGGTAAGTTGAACAGCAAGAGCCCCATACAGGACATTGTAGGGTGTTGCCCATTAGGGCCCCCCATGATCTCCTAAATCAGTGGTCTCCAACCTGCGGACCTCCAGATGTTGCAAAACTACAACTCCCAGCATGCCCGGACAGCCAACGGCTGTCCGGGCATGCTGGGAGTTGTAGTTTTGTAACATCTGGAGGTCCACAGGTTGGAGACCACTGTCCTAAATGGTTCCAGCAGACAGCGCCAAAAATGTACTAACCAATATTTTGTGTTTTTTTTCTTCTTCCTGAGCGCTTTGCCCCCCTTCACCTTTGGAGATTAACAGAAGTGATGGACCAATTTGGCCAATACAATTCAGTAATGTCCTTAAAGGGGTATTCCAGGAAAAACTTTTTTATATATATATATATAATATATACTGGCTCCAGAAAGTTAAACAGATTTGTAAATTACTTCTATTAAAAAATCTTAATCCTTTCAGTACTTATGAGCTTCTGAAGTTAAGGTTGTTCTCTCTGTGCTCTCTGATGACACCTGTCTCGGGAATCGCCCAGTTTAGAAGCAAATCCCCATAGCAAACCTCTTCTAAACTGGGCGGTTCCCGAGACAGGTGTCATCAGAGAGCACTTAGACAGAAAAGAACAACCTTAACTTCAGAAGCTCATAAGTACTGAAAAGATTAAGATTTTTTAATAGAAGTAATTTACAAATCTGTTTAACTTTCTGGAGCCAGTTGATCTATAAAAAAAAGTTATTTTTCCTGGATAACCCCTTAAGGACGCAGGACGTAAATGTACGTCCTGGTGCGGTGGTACTTAACGCACCAGGACGTACATTTACGTCCTGTGCATAACCGCGGGCATCGGAGCGATGCCCGTGTCATGCGCGGCTGTTCCCGGCTGCTGATCGCAGCCAGGGACCTGCCGGCAATGGTGACGCCCGCGATCTCGCGGGCATCCGCCATTAACCCCTCAGGTGCCGGGATCAATACAGATCCCGGCATCTGCGGCAGTGCGCGATTTGAATGAATGATCAGATCGCCCGCAGCGCTGCTGCAGGGATCCGATCATTCAGAACGCCGCACGGAGGTCCCCTCACCTGCCTCTGTACGGCTCCCGGCGTCTCCTGCTCTGGTCTGTGATCGAGCAGACCAGAGCAGGAGATGACCGATAACACTGATCTGTTCTATGTCCTATACATAGAACAGATCAGTATTAGCAATCATGGTATTGCTATGAATAGTCCCCTATGGGGACTATTCAAGTGTAAAAAAAAATGTAAAAGTAAAAAAAAAGTTAAAAATCCCCTCCCCCAATAAAAAAGTAAAACGTCAGTTTTTTCCTATTTTACCCCCAAAAAGCGTAAAAAAAATTTTTTATAGACATATTTGGTATCGCCGCGTGCGTAAATGTCCGAACTATTAAAATAAAATGTTAATGATCCCGTACGGTGAACGGCGTGAACGAAAAAATAAAAAAGTCCAAAATTGCTACTTTTTTAATACATTTTATAAAAAAAAGTTATAAAAATGTATTAAAAGTTTTTTATATGCAAATGTGGTATCAAAAAAAAGTACAGATCATGGCGCAAAAAATGAGCCCCCATACCGCCGCTTATACGGAAAAATAAAAAAGTTAGAGGTCATCAAAATAAAGGGAATATAAACGTACTAATTTGGTGAAAAAGTTTTTGATTTTTTTTAAGCGCAACAATAATATAAAAGTATATAATAATGGGTATCATTTTAATCGTATTAACCCTCAGAATAAAGAACACACGTCATTTTTACCATAAATTGTACAGCGTGAAAACGAAACCTTCCAAAATTAGCAAAATTGCGTTTTTCGTTTTAATTTCCCCACAAAAATAGTGTTTTTTGGTTGCGCCGTACATTTTATGATATAATGAGTGATGTCATTACAAAGGACAACTGGTCGCGCAAAAAACAAGCCTTCATACTAGTCTGTGGATGAAAATATAAGAGTTATGATTTTTAGAAGGCGAGGAGGAAAAAATGAAAACTTAAAAATTAAATTGTCTGAGTCCTTAAGGCCAAAATGGGCTGAGTCCTTAAGGGGTTAAAGGTGTACTCCGTGGAACACAACTTATCCCCTATCCCCAGGTCCGCTCATGATCTCCTATACAGGGCCCAACTTACCATTCAGACACTTTTCTCCTTAGTGCTCCGGCTGCCACTTTCGGAGATGCGCTTGTATGACGGCCCACTCAGCCGGTGATTGGCTAAGCTGGGCTGTCACTCCTGCCAGTCTCTGCAGGTGAGGGTCCAAAGTGCTAAGGAATAAGTTGAGCTGTGAGAACCGGACGCCATACAGGAGATTGTAGGGGGTCCAACTACTGGGATTCCTGGGTTCTCCTGTATGGCATTCGGCTCTTGCCGCTCAATTTACCATACTCCTGAGTGTTCTGGTCCCCCCCCCCCCACCTTCAGAGAAGAATAGGAGTGACGGCCCACTCAGCCAATTCGGCCAATATAATTCAGTGATGTCCTTGCAGGAGTACTCTGCGAAACACAACTTATTCCCTATCTACAGGACCGCTCGTGGTCCCTTATACAGGGCCCGGATCTTGGTGGGTGTAAGGTAGAGATTGGGGGTGGGTGGGAATGGGGTAGAGATATAAGGTAGAGACTGGGTGGGGATGATGAAGGTGATGGAAGTTGCTTAATCTTGTCAGCAAACCATCTTCTCTACTAGTGATCTGTCTGGAGCCTGTTCGCCCTGTGGGCCCTCATGTTACTACTGCTCCAAACACCTCCTGAGGGTTTGGTCAGAACGGCCTAGATGGTGGCAATCCATCAAAACGTCCAATAATATGTCTCTCCGTCAGATATGCAAGATGACTTTGAGTGTCTTGTAGAGACATATTGATCTGTCACCAAGGTACACTACCAAAAAGTAGCCTCTGAGAGTCTTTTTGTAGAGCTGCGAGACAAGACCCAGTGTCTAATCAGACTCCACCTGCCTTAGACAAGATTTCTATCTGGGTACATTATTATTTTGTCAGAGTATGTATATACCTTTATACTGTCTACTCTTTGGGATATAAAAGTGAAGCGCTCAGCAGGGAGATTCAGGCTGCGTTCTGGAGATTGTGGGGGTACTCGGTGGCCAGACCCCCCCCCCCCTCCGAACACTTATCCCCTATCCCTGTTTGGGATTTCTTTATTTTTTAAGCTGGGGTACCCCTTTAACGTAATGAAAGCCAGGATAACAGAGTAACCCTTCGTATATCCATGAACCAAGCCCAGTGCAGCCTGATATCCAAACAACCATTCACACAGGATTATTTACATGCTCTGCTCTCACACTTGACCAATCTTTTCTTTCCACAGTTCAAACAGCAGAAACTTTACCTCCAGCTGAACAAGTACTCCGCTGGAGCTCAAGAACTTCTCAGGACGCCGACAGAAATGTACTACATCCCCCTGAAGGTGGCGCTCTTGTAAGTGTCTTGTGTCGACACATTAAAGTGTAACTGTTAGGCGCTTGCACACTATGGAATATCCAGCCAGGAAAACCTTGGCCGAATGTTCTGCGTTCAGCAGGTGCTGCCGTAATGAGTCGGTGCTATGATGGTGTCTGCACCCGCTGCCCACGTTGATGGCAGTGCAGTTCTGTACGGTCGTCCACAATGCAGCAGAACCCCATAAAAGCTGACCCCCCCCCCCACCCCCCAACAATATCAAGAACGGCGCTTTAATCTCCCTGCTCTCTGGTTCAACCCAGCACTGGTCGGGTGCCATTCTGGAGATCACGGAGACTGATATTTATCTATATATATATAGTGAATATCTTAGGATGATACTTACCTGTATATAGTGAATATCTTAGGATGATACTTACCTGTATATAGTGAATATCTTAGGATAATACTTATCTGTATATAGTGAATATCTTAGGATGATACTTACCTGTATATAGTGAATATCTTAGGACTATTCTTATCTGTATATAGTGAATATCTTAGGATAATACTTATCTGTATACAGTGAATATCTTAGGATAATACTTATCTGTATATAGTGAATATCTTAGGATGATACTTATCTGTATATAGTGAATATCTTAGGATAATACTTATCTGTATATAGTGAATATCTTAGGATAATACTTATCTGTACATAATGAATATCTTAGGACTATACTTATCTGTATATAGTGAATATCTTAGGATAATACTTATCTGTATATAGTGAATATCTTAGGATGATACTTACCTGTATATAGTGAATATCTTAGGACTATTCTTATCTGTATATAGTGAATATCTTAGGATAATACTTATCTGTATACAGTGAATATCTTAGGATAATACTTATCTGTATATAGTGAATATCTTAGGATGATACTTATCTGTATATAGTGAATATCTTAGGATAATACTTGTCTGTATATAGTGAATATCTTAGGATAATACTTGTCTGTATATAGTGAATATCTTAGGACAATACTTATCTGTATATAGTGAATATCTTAGGATAATACTTGTCTGTATATAGTGAATATCTTAGGATAATACTTGTCTGTATATAGTGAATATCTTAGGATAATACTTGTCTGTATATAGTGAATATTTTAGGATAATACTTGTCTGTATATAGTGAATATCTTAGGATAATACTTATCTGTATATAGTGAATATCTTAGGACAATACTTATCTGTATATAGTGAATATCTTAGGACAATACTTATCTGTATATAGTGAATATCTTAGGATAATACTTATCTGTATATAGTGAATATCATAGGACAATACTTATCTGTATATAGTGAATATCTTAGGATAATACTTATCTGTATATAGTGAATATCTTAGGATAATACTTGTCTGTATATAGTGAATATCTTAGGATGATACTTATCTGTATATAGTGAATATCTTAGGATAATACTTATCTGTATATAGTGAATATCTTAGGATGATACTTATCTGTATACAGTGAATATCTTAGGATAATACTTATCTGTATATAGTGAATATCTTAGGATAATACTTGTCTGTATACAGTGAATATCTTAGGATGATACTTATCTGTATACAGTGAATATCTTAGGATGATACTTATCAGTATATAGTGAATATCTTAGGATAATACTTATCTGTATACAGTGAATATCTTAGGATAATACTTATCTGTATATAGTGAATATCTTAGGATAATACTTATCTGTATATAGTGAATATCTTAGGATAATACTTATCTGTATATAGTGAATATCTTAGGATAATACTTATCTGTGTATAGTGAATATCTTAGGATAATACTTCTCTGTATATAGTGAATATCTGAGGATAATACTTATCTGTATATAGTGAATATCTTAGGATAATACTTATCTGTATATAGTGAATATCTTAGGATAATACTTATCTGTATATATAGTGAATATCTTAGGCTGATAATTATCTGTGTATAGCTGTGGTTCCAAGCCGGGGTGATTCCAGCTATTGCAAAACTACAACTCCCAGAATGCCCGGACAGCCAAAGGCTGTCCGGGCATGATGGGCGTTGTAGTTTTGCAACAGCTGAAGGCACCCTAGTTGGAAAACACACCTGCCGGGGCAAGTTGACAAATATTTTAGTGACCTAATGTTAAAATATCTTTTGCAGCTACTTGCTGAACCCCTATACCGTTCTTTCCTGTGTGGCCAAATCTACCTGCGCCATCAATAATGCCATCATCGCTTTATTTATATTGGCTACAGTGAAAGGTGAGTATATACAGATATATACAGATGAGTATATACAGATATATATATACAGATATTGGCCCAGATTTATCAATTTGCTGTAAACCAAAACGGTTTGTCAATCACAGCTAAACTTTCATATCTGGGAGCTCTGGTAAAATGACAGTGGAGCTGTGATTGGTTACTAGGGGCAAATCCAAACCGTTTTGGGCAGATTGATAAATCGGGGCCTTTTATTTAATCTATGCAAAGTATTATTTCCCTTGCAGTGGACACGGCTAAAGCTCATGTTGTAATGTTATATGGAAATTTGGCAAATACGGTTTGGAAGCATATATGGGGGGGCTGCTGACGCAGTCTGTAAATAGGGAGGAGAGCAAACATGGAGGGCAACTCACACAAGCTGTAGATAGGGAGGAGAACACACATGGAGAACAGATCACACAGGCTGTATATAGAGAGAAGTGCATACATGGGGGACAGCTCACACATGCTGTAGATAGGGAGGAGAGCATACATGGAGGACAGATCACACAGTCTGTATATATATAGGAAGGAAAGCATACATGGAGAACAGCTCACACAGGCTGTAGATAGGGAGGAGAGCATACATGAAGGACAGCTCACACAACCTATAGATAGGGAGGAGAACATACATGGAGGACAAATCACACAGACTGTATATAAAGGAAGGAAAGCATACATGGAGAACAGCTCACACAGACTGTATATAGGGAGGAGAGCATACATGGTGGACAGCTCACACCAGCTGTATATAGGGAGAAGAGCATACATGGTGGACAGCTCACACCAGCTGTAGATAGGGAGGAGAGCATACATGGAGGGCAACTCGCACAACCTATAGAAATGGAGGAGAACATACATGGAGGGCAGCTTACACAACTTACAGATAGGGAACAGAGTATACATGGAGGACAGCTCCCAAAGACTACAGATAGGAAAGAAAGCATATGTAGGGCTGCTTGTGCAGTCTGTAGATAGGGAGGAGAGCATACAGTGTGGCAAAAGGTATTTAGTCAGCCACCAATTGTGCAAGTTCTCCCACTTAAAAAAATGAGGCCTGTAATTTTCATCATAGGTTATAACCTCATCTATGAGAGACAGAATGAGAAAAAAATCCATAAAATCACATTGTCTGATTTTTAAAGAATTTATTTGCACATTATGATGGAAAATAAGTATTTGGTCAATAAGAAAAGTTCATTTCAATACTTTGTTATATCCCCTTTGTTGGCAATGACAGAGGTCACATGTTTTCTGTCTTCACAAGGTTTTCACACACTGTTGCTGGTATTTTGTCCCATTCCTCCATGCAGATCTCCTCTAGAGTAGTGATGTTTTGGGGCTGTCGCTGGGCAACACGGACTTTCAAGTCCCTCCAAAGGTTTTCTATGGGGTTGACATCTGGAGACTGGCTAGTCCACTCCAGGACCTTGAAATGCTTCTTATGAAGCCACTTGTTCGCTGCCCGGGCGGTGTGTTTGGGATCATTGTCATGCTGAAACACCCAGCCACGTTTTATCTTCAATGCCCTGGCTGATGGAAGGAGGTTTTCACTCAAAATCTCACGGTACATGCCCCCATTCATTCTTTCCTTTACACGGATCAGACATCCTGGTCTCTTTGCTGAAAAACAGCCCCAAATGTGATGTTTCCACACCCATGCTTCACAGTAGGTATGGTGTTCTTTGGATGCAACTCAGCATTCGTTCTCCTCCAAACATGATGAGTTGAGTTTTTACCAAAAAGTTCTACTTTGGTTTTATCTGACCATATCACATTCTCTCAATCCTTTTCTGGATCATCCAAATGCTCTCTAGCAAACTTCAGACTGGCCCGGATATGTACTGGCTTAAGCAGGGGGACACGTCTGGCACTGCATGATTTGAGTCCCTGGCGGTGTAGTGTGTTACTGATGGTAGCCTTTGTTACTTTGGTCCCAGCTCTCTACAGGTCATTCATTAGGTCCCCCGTGTGGTTCTGGGATTTTTGCTCACCGTTCTTGTGATAATTTTGACACCACGGGGTGAGATCTAGCGTGGAGCCCCAGATGGAGGGAGATTATCAGTGTCTTGTATGTCTTCCATTTTCTAATAATTGCTCCCACACTTGAGTTCTTCACACCAAGCTGCTTGTCTATTGCAGATTCAGTCTTCCCAGCCTGGTGCAGGTCCACAATTTTGTTTCTGGTGTCCTTCGACAGCTCTTTGGTCTTGACCATAGTGGAGTTTGAAGTGTGACTGTTTGAGGTTGTGGACAGGTGTCTTTTATACTGATAACAAGTTCAAACAGGAGCCATTAATACAGGTAATGAGTGGAGGACAGAGGAAACTCATAAAGAAGTTGTTACAGGTTTGTGAGAGCCAGAAATCTTGTTTGTAGGTGACCAAATACTTATTTTACCAAGGAATTTACCAGTTAATCTATTAGAAATCCTACAATGTATGAGTCTGTCTCTCATAGTTGAGGTTATAACCTATGATGAAAATTACAGGCCTCTCATCTTTTTAAGTGGGAGAACTTGCACTATTGGTGGCTGACTAAATACTTTTTTTTTTCGCCACTGTACATAGAGGGCAGCTCACACAGGCTGTAGATAGGGAGAAAAGCATACATGGTGGACAGCTCACACAGGTTGTAGATAGGGAGAAGAGCATACATGGGGGACAGCTGACACAGTCTGTAGATAAGGAGGAGAGCATAAATGGAGGACAGCTCACACAGGCTGTAGATAGGGAGTAGAACATACATGGAGGGCAGCTCACAAAAGCTGTAGATAGGGAGGAGAGAATACATGGAGAGCAGCTCACACAAGCTGTAGATAGGGAGGAGAACATACATGGAGGGCAGCTCACACAGGCTGTAGATAAGGAGGAGAGCATACATGGTGGACAGCTCACACAGGCTGTAGATAGGAAGGAGAGCATACATGGAGGGCAGATCACACAGGCTGTAGATAGGGAGGAGAGCATGCATAGAGGACAGCTTACACAAGCTGTAGATAGGAAGCAGAGCATACATGGAGGGCAGATCACACAGGCTGTAGATAGGAGAGCATATATGGAGGACAGCTCACACAGGCTGTAGATAGGAAGGAGAGCATACATGGAGGGCAGATCACACAGGCTGTAGATAGGAAGGAGAGCATACATGGAGGACAGCTCACACAGGCTGTAGATAGGGAGGAGAACATACATGGAGGACAGCTCACACAGGCTGTAGATAGGGAGGAGAACATACATGGAGGGCAGATCACACAGGCTGGTGATATGAGGGCATACATGGAGAATAGAGAATAAGTGTCCTATCGCACTTCTGTAATCTTTAATGCTTCATATATGAATGTATGGGAAAGGGTTAAGTACAGAATCCTTCTGAAACATCCTTTATTGTGTGTATGTAATAGGTATGATTAGTTAGTGCCGAATTATTGATTCAAATATTGGTCCAGGAAAATTTTGCCTCCATGTATGTTTTTATATTGTTTCGTTATTACAGCATGTTTACTGCGCCCATTACCTGCATATTTGACTTATTTTGTCCTGGTTTCTCCTTAGGTAGCCCACTCCTCAGTGCAGTGTTCCTGTCATTAGCCACCTACCAGTCTCTGTACCCCATTACCTTGTTCCCTGCAGCTCTCTTATATCTTCTCCAGGTACTTCAGTTACTGTCATAATGGTGTAGTAATGTCTGCTGAGTTGACTAAACTCTCATGTAGTAATGTCTGGAGATGACTATACTCTCATGTAGTAATGTCTGGAGATGACTATACTCTTGTGTAGTAATGTCTGGAGATGACTCTACCCTCGTGTAGTAATGTCTGGAGATGACTATACTCTTGTGTAGTAATGTCTGCTGAGTTGACTAAACTCTCATGTAGTAATGTCTGGAGATGACTATACTCTCATGTAGTAATGTCTGGAGATGACTATACCCTCGTGTAGTAATGTCTGGAGATGACTATACTCATGTAGTAATGTCTGGAGATGACTATACCCTCGTGTAGTAATGTCTGGAGATGACTATACTCATGTAGTAATGGCTGGAGATGACTATACTCTCGTGTAGTAATGTCTGGAGATGACTATACTCTCGTGTAGTAATGTCTGGAGATGACTATACTCATGTAGTAATGTCTGGAGATGACTATACCCTCGTGTAGTAATGTCTGGAGATGACTATACCCTCGTGTAGTAATGTCTGGAGATGACTATACTCATGTAGTAATGGCTGGAGATGACTATACTCTCATGTAGTAATGGCTGGAGATGACTATACTCATGTAGTAATGGCTGGAGATGACTATACCCTCGTGTAGTAATGTCTGGAGATGACTATACTCATGTAGTAATGGCTGGAGATGACTATACCCTCGTGTAGTAATGTCTGGAGATGACTATACCCTCGTGTAGTAATGGCTGGAGATGACTATACCCTCGTGTAGTAATGTCTGGAGATGACTATACCCTCGTGTAGTAATGTCTGGAGATGACTATACCCTCGTGTAGTAATGTCTGGAGATGACTATATCCTCGTGTAGTAATGTCTGGAGATGACTCTACTCTCGTGTAGTAATGGCTGGAGATGACTATACTCATGTAGTAATGGCTGGAGATGACTATACTCATGTAGTAATGTCTGGAGATGACTATATCCTCGTGTAGTAATGTCTGGAGATGACTATACCCTCGTGTAGTAATGTCTGGAGATGACTATACTCTCGTGTAGTAATGTCTGGAGGTGACTATACTCTCGTGTAGTAATGTCTGGAGATGACTATACCCTCGTGTAGTAATGTCTGGAGATGACTATATCCTCGTGTAGTAATGTCTGGAGATGACTATACCCTCGTGTAGTAATGTCTGGAGGTGACTATACCCTCGTGTAGTAATGTCTGGAGATGACTATACTCTCGTGTAGTAATGTCTGGAGGTGACTATACTCTCGTGTAGTAATGTCTGGAGGTGACTATACTCTCGTGTAGTAATGTCTGGAGGTGACTATGCTCTCGTGTAGTAATGTCTGGAGGTGACTATGCTCTCGTGTAGTAATGTCTGGAGGTGACTATATCCTCGTGTAGTAATGTCTGGAGGTGACTATACTCTCGTGTAGTAATGTCTGGAGGTGACTATACTCTCGTGTAGTAATGTCTGGAGGTGACTATGCTCTTGTGTAGTAATGTCTGGAGGTGACTATGCTCTCGTGTAGTAATGTCTGGAGGTGACTATGCTCTCGTGTAGTAATGTCTGGAGGTGACTATGCTCTCGTGTAGTAATGTCTGGAGGTGACTATGCTCTCGTGTAGTAATGTCTGGAGGTGACTATATCCTCGTGTAGTAATGTCTGGAGGTGACTATACTCTCGTGTAGTAATGTCTGGAGGTGACTATACTCTCGTGTAGTAATGTCTGGAGGTGACTATGCTCTTGTGTAGTAATGTCTGGAGGTGACTATGCTCTCGTGTAGTAATGTCTGGAGGTGACTATGCTCTCGTGTAGTAATGTCTGCAGGTGACTATGCTCTCGTGTAGTAATGTCTGGAGGTGACTATGCTCTCGTGTAGTAATGTCTGGAGGTGACTATATCCTCGTGTAGTAATGTCTGGAGGTGACTATACTCTCGTGTAGTAATGTCTGGAGGTGACTATACTCTCGTGTAGTAATGTCTGGAGGTGACTATGCTCTTGTGTAGTAATGTCTGGAGGTGACTATGCTCTCGTGTAGTAATGTCTGGAGGTGACTATGCTCTCGTGTAGTAATGTCTGGAGGTGACTATGCTCTCGTGTAGTAATGTCTGGAGGTGACTATGCTCTCGTGTAGTAATGTCTGGAGGTGACTATATCCTCGTGTAGTAATGTCTGGAGGTGACTATACTCTCGTGTAGTAATGTCTGGAGGTGACTATACTCTCGTGTAGTAATGTCTGGAGGTGACTATGCTCTTGTGTAGTAATGTCTGGAGGTGACTATGCTCTCGTGTAGTAATGTCTGGAGGTGACTATGCTCTCGTGTAGTAATGTCTGGAGGTGACTATGCTCTCGTGTAGTAATGTCTGCAGATGACTATACTCTCGTGTGTTCTTCCTTTTTCTCCACAGAGAGAGTTTATCCCTGTGAAGATATCCAGTCCTAGCTTCTGGCTCCTGACCTGTCAGTATTCCTCTCTCTACCTGGGCAGCCTGACCATCCTGATTTGCCATTCCTTCTTCTTGCTGAACTCCTGGGATTTCATACACTCGGTTTACGGCTTTATGTAAGTGTCAAGCAGTTCTCCAGAATATAAGTAATTCTCTGTAGAGCGAATGGAGAAAATGTATAATCCACCTAGGACATCAGCGCAGAGATGGAGCCTTTATTTAATGCATATGGACACGTTTGTACATTAATTTGCTTAATGCAAAAGGTAGTAACTTCCTAGGTTTTGTGCATTAAAAATGTTCCTACCATTCAGCAGAGTCTGTGTAGGTTTTCCCTTCTGAGTATAATAAATAGGAAGCAGAGCATGCATGTAGATGAGCTTAGATGGGCTGGAGATAGGGAGGAGAGCAAATAGAGAATGCCGGATGCATACTGTAGATGGGGAGAAGAGTATACTTGGAGGGCAGCTCACACAAGCTGTAGAGTAAAGCATACACGGAAGGCAGCTTACACAGGCTGTAGGGAGGAGAGCATACATGGAGGGCAAGTCACATTAGCTGTAGATGGAGGGCAGCCCACATATCCTGGAGGTGGGGAGGAGAGCATACATGGAGGACTGCTGATACAGCCTGTAGATAGGGAGGAGAGCATACATGGCATGAAGCTTGTCCAGGCTGTAGATATGGAGAATAGCATACACGGGAGGGCCACTGACGTAGTCTGTAGGTAGGAAGTAGAGCATACATGGAGGACCGCTGATGCAGACTGTAAATAGGGATGAGAGCATACATGGAAGGCAGCTTACACTGACTGGAAATAGAGAGGAGAGAATACATTGAGGGCAGCTCACACAGTAGATAATGAGAACATACATGGATGGCAGCTCATGCAAGCTGTAGATAGGGAGGAGAACATACATGGAGGGAAACTCTCACAGGCTGTAGATAGGGAGCAGAGCATACATGGAGGACAGCTCACACAGGCTGTAGATAGGGAGGAGAGCATACATGGTGGGCAGCTCACAGGCTGTAGATAGGGAGGAGAGCATACATGGAGGGCAGCTCACAGGCTGTAGATAGGGAGAAGAGCGTACATGGAGGACAGCTCACACAGGCTGTAGATAGGGAGGAGAACATACATGGTGGGCAGCTCACAGGCTGTAGATAGGGAGGAGAGCGTACATGGAGGACAGCTCACACAGGCTGTAGATAGGGAGGAGAGCGTACATGGAGGACAGCTCACACAGGCTGTAGATAGGGAGGAGAACATACATGGTGGGCAGCTCACACAGGCTGTAGATAGGGAGGAAATTGGGTTGGCTCCCGCTAGCTCTGTTGCAATCTGTCAGGTGACCAGAAATATAACCCACCAGCAGACTCCAGGAAGGCCACATGTTCCCGAAGCCGTATGCGCTGATTTTATATATACTTTGAAAAGCATTTGAACATTTTATACAGTTCTGGAGCCATGATAACTTAGCAATGCAATGTCACACCCAAGCTGAAACACTGAGTGAGTGTTGACAGAGTTCCTTGGCCCTGCATAGAGAACGGGGTCAGTAATTGTCCTGGAATCTCTCAACTCCACATTTACTTACTATTCGGCCTATATGATCCTGACCAGTCTGTGTGTTTTTCTTTAATTTCTCTTCCAGACTTTCGGTTCCTGACTTGACTCCCAACATCGGCCTGTTCTGGTACTTCTTTGCAGAGATGTTCGCGCACTTCAGCCTGTTCTTCGTCTGTGTTTTTCAGATCAATGTCTTCTTCTACTCTGTGCCACTGTCCATCAAGTTAAAGTGAGTAACAAATTGAGTCATGTCCCAAGTTTTGGTAAATCCTTAAGATTTCTTTACCCCTTAAGGACGCAGCAAAGCGATTTAAACATTTTTATAATCATAACGCTTTAAATTTTCCAACTATAGACCCATATGGGGCTGTTTGTATTTTTTTTTGGGGGGGTTTTTGCTCCACCAATTGTAATTTGTAATGACATCACTTGTTATACCAAATGAAGGTAAGGTGAAACCATAAAAAAATTATAGGCCAAATTGAGGAAAAACACAATTTTGTAACTTTTGGGGGCTTTTGTTTGTACGCAGTGCACTTTTCGGCAAAAATTACACCTTAACTTTATTCTGTAGGTCCAAACAATTACAACAATCCCTAATTTATAAAAGGTTTTTTTTTTATTTTACTACTTTTTGTACTCAAATCATTATGCTTAAAATCCTCCTTCTGACCCCCATGACCCCCATAAATTTATTTTTTTCCTTATACTTGGCTGTATGAGGGTCATTTATTGTGCCATGGTCTGTAGTTTTTATTGGGACCATTTTTGTTTTGATGGGACTTTTTCATCTCTTTTTATTAAAATTTTTCTGCTACATGAAGTGACAAAAATACCCAATTCTGCACCCAGGTCGATTTCTATGCTGACAATTTCTCGCCTGCTACTGTTTTCTGCTGTGAATTTTCTCTGCTCATATGCACAGGTAAAATGGAATACACCAGGTCCTAAGTAGCTTTCTTAGGAAGGTAAACACGTCCTGATATCTTGGCATGTATCAGAATTCACCATGTTAGATGCAGGGGTGCACCGATACCTTGCAGAGAACCAAAAATTATAGGGTTAAAGGGGTTCTCCGCCCCTAGACATGTTATCCCTTCCAAAGGATACCACTGTGACACGGTGGGTCTCCAGCTGTTGCAAAACTACAACTCCCAGCATGCCTGGACAGCCTTTGGCTGCTGTAAGTTTTGCAACAGCTGGAGACACACCGTTTGGGGAAATACTGATTTGGAAGACTAAATGACAGCAGATTCATTATATTCAGGTTTGGTAAATCTTGCTGTAGATCCACTCAACTCTAACTAGAATGTGATGACGATGATAAAAATTATGGTAATAATATTTATAATAAAATATAAATAATAATTATTATAACAATATTAATTATATTAAATATGAATACTATTAATCATTGTACAAAAATATTACAAATAAAAATTAATAAAAATAAAAATTAATCATGATAATAATAATAAATATTGATAATGAAATAAATATCATTAAATTGAAATGAAATAAATTAATAAAATATTAAATACCGTATTTATCGGGTTATAACACGCACCGGCCTATAACACGCACCCTCATTTTACCAAGGATATTTGGGTAAAAAAAGTTTTTTACCCAAATATCCTTGGTAAAATGAGGGTGCGTGTGTGCGCGTGTATACCCCGATACATCCCCAGGAAAGGCAGGGGGAGAGAGGCCGTCGCTGCCCGCTTCTCTCCCCCTGCCTGTCCTGGGGTCTAGAGCCCTGCTGCCGGCCCTTCTCTCCCCCTGGCTATCGGCGCCGCTGCCGTTCTCTCCCCCTGACTATCTGTGCCGGCGCCCCATTGCGCCCTATCCCCGATAGCCAGGGGGAGAGAAGGGGCAGCGGCACCCATTGCCAGCGCCGCTGCCCCGTTGCCTCCCCCCATCCCCGGTTGCATAATTACCTGTTGCGGGGGTCAGGTCCTCGCAGCTTCAGGCCTCCGGTGTGCGTCCCCTGTGTCGTTGCTATGCGCTGCGCGGCGCAATTACGTCACTCGTCATTGCGCCGTGCAGTGCACAGCAACGACGCATGGGATGCACACCGGTGGCCTGAAGCAGCGAGGACCTGACCCCCGCAACAGGTAATTATGCAACCGGGGATGGGGGGAGGCAACGGGGCAGTGGCGCCGGCAATGGGTGCCGCTGCCCCTTCTCTCCCCCTGGCTATCGGCGCTGCTGCCCCATTGCCGGCGCTGCTTCTCTCCCCCTGGCTATCGGCACCGGCACAGATAGCCAGGGGGAGAGAACGGGCAGCATCGCCGATAGCCAGGGGGAGAGAACGGGCAGCATCGCCAATAGCCAGGGGGAGAGAAGGGCCAGCAGCAGGGCTCTAGACCCCAGGAAAGGCAGGGGCAGAGAAGCCGGCAGCGCTGGCGGTCTCTGCACCTGCAAAGCCGCTGCAGTTCATTGATTTAAAGCGCCCACTTTAAATCATTGAACTGTAGCGGCTTATCAGCATATAACACGCAAGTAGACTTTAGGCTAAAAATTTTAAATAAAAAGTGCGTGTTATACGCCGATAAATACGGTATAATATATAATTAATAAATATTAATAAAAACAATAAAATATTAATAAAAACAAAACAAAAAAACAGGAAAACCCATCAATAAGGAAAGTACAATTTACTGTAAGGGCCCATTCACACTATGGAATATCTCCGGGCAGGCATCGCAGTGATGAATCGGCTGTATGACTGCAGGAATTGGCAGTTCTGTGCAATATTCCCCCTAAAGAATGAACATGTTCACTTACTGCTGCAGAATATTTGTCAGTTCGCACAGTGCAGCAGAATCCCAATCCCATAGAAGTCGATGGAAGGCTGCTGCATCGGAATATCTGTAATGTGCATAGGCCTTATTGATGTTTTCCTATATTGCCGCACTTTATTAGCTTTGCTTCTTTTGTTCTTGCAGAGACCACCCAGTGTTCCTGATGTTCATACAGATTGCTATTATCTGCATCTTCAAATCTTACCCCACTGTGGGGGACGTGGCTCTCTACATGGCTCTCCTCCCCATGTGGTCCCATCTGTCAAGGTGTAAGTTTCTGCAGAGCGGGGGCAATTTACAAAGCGGTGTTGCTAAAATATTAAATCACAGGCGGATATTTATATAGGACTAGGAACCTAACAGTCCCCACAGTTGATGTATACCGCTGGTTAGCTTCTGAAATGTAGCTAAGACCCACCAGAAGATAGCTTTGGGGAAAGGCCCAGTTATCCAGCCTATGTTGGTGGCAGTCTGCATTGGTCACTATAGTCCTATGAAGCATTTTGTACAGAACAATCGTTCCAGGCACAGACACTGTACACCTCTAGCCTAGTAACCTTTATGGACTACTACATGGATGCAAGGTATACCCGTGACTTGCCATAATCCTAAAAACACCCGGTGTGAAGTGAGATGCGCAGCTTACCGCAGCCTCTATATCATGATTGGATAACTCTCCCTGTGTCTTTCTCTTCGTACAGTTTTGCGTAACATCTTCATCGTCTCCTGCATGCTGGTGGTATGTTCACTACTCTTTCCAGTCCTTTGGCATTTGTGGATATATGCGGGTAGTGCCAACTCAAATTTCTTCTACGCCATCACGCTCTCATTTAACGTGGCACAGGTGAGTTTTGTTCTTAATCCTTGTTGCTCTTTTACACTAGAGCATTGTTTGCCAGCCAGTTTACTTCCAGCTTTTGCAAAGCTACCACTCCCAACATGCACGGACAGCCAAAGGCTGATGAGATGAGTGGGAAGCCTCGATTTACCTTTCACTGCTCACGTGCAGTGGTCTCCAAACTGCGGCACCCTCAGATGTTGCAAAACAATAACTCATAGCATGCCCGGACAGCCCAAGCCTGCTGAGATGAGGGAAGCCTTTATTTACCTTTTCAGGGACAGTGTGGATTCTCTGGAGATGGCAGACAGGCCATTGGCTGTCCGTGCATGCACACGGGTTGGGAAAAACTGCTGATAAGTTTTACTGGATGACCTTTTTATCACTTTCAGATTCTGCTGGTGGCCGACTATTTCTACGCCTTCTTACGGAGAGAGTACCATCTACACCACGGCCTTTATCTAACCAAGAAAGATGGAACCGAAGCCACCTTAATCTTGAAGTAAAAGCAACTCTGGGCACATGAAGGTTTGTTTACACAGTGGGATGGGGCGAGATGGCGCAGTGCCCACGTGTGGAACAGAGCGGCTCTGTCCAGCCACATCCCAAAGGACAAACAGGGATTGCGTATTAATAATTTTTTTTACAGTCCAGTGATTTTTTTGACAAGGTTAAATCGGCATGGAAAATTACCGTATCCCCCAAACAAACATGCTGCTGTGAAGATCTCTGCTATGCATCAAGCATTGTCGCGAACAGACCATGGGCGTCATTGATTATGGTCAGAAAGTCAACTGAAGGCGACCGTTGTCTTCTTGGTTTCGAGCGTCGGTGTGTGAAACGGTCCCAGTGGCCAAGGGCAGAGATGAGGCCTCAATATAATGCGCTGTGTTTGGATGGAAGGTGAACATTGGATCAGATATGGATGTGCACAGCGCTGTGGTCTACGAGTCCGTCTCCTGCAGGGTTTTTTTTTTCTTCCTTTTAACCCACTCACTTCCTTAACCTTGCTTTTATTTTATAACCATAAACCGTACTTTTTTCAATGCGTTATTCACCACGTGTACAAGCAATACATGGCCAGAGCCTGCCGCTCAGCTCAGGGTGCCAGATACATGCGTGATACGTCCCTTACCTTTATCACCAAATATCGGTTGGGCGCGGTGCGTTTGCGTTGTTGTGTGGAGAAGCCAATAGTCAGATTTATGGTTCACTTCCATTATGGCTATTAGAGGAGTTCTCATGGAATGTGACGCAGATGAGACCTATGGGACCCCCTGCTTATCAACACTGTGAAGGAAACGCGGGGTCCCTGAGGGTCATCGTTGTTAAAGTCCTGGAGAACCCCCTCTAAATCATGACAGTCTGGGCTGTAACACAGCAGGGTTTCCAAGCGGAATCCAGTGTAGAAATTCCATTGCAGCGGCCTCCCATTGTTTTCCTTGGGATTCTGCTGCACTGTTCACACTGCAGACCTTCTGTGGCGGAAAAACCTGCTGGAGAGATTTGTTTATTTTTCCAGCAGAATCCGCTTGGACAGGTATTGCCTGCAATGTCAGCGCTTGCCACACACGGGTTGTCCTTGCGGATATTCTGCTTTCTGAGTAAGCCTATCCATGTTACTGGTTATGTGACATCACTGTGAACTCTCTAGGATGGTGTAAATTTAATGGTGTTGTCGTCTATGCACAGGATATCCAGGATAAGTGATAACTAGCTCATCATTAGGGGCCAGAATGCTGGGACCTGCAGAATTTTATTAAAGGGGTACTCCGCTGCCAGACATCTTATCCCCTATCCAAAAGATAGAGGATAAGATGTCTGATCGCGGGGGTCCTGCATCTCCTAAACAAATGCTGGATTCCTGCAGCAGTTTGTCACGCCATGCCCCCTCCATTCATGTCTATGGGAGGGGGCGTGTTGTCCGACACGCCCCCTCCCTTAGACATGAATGGAGGGGGCGTGGCGTGATGTCACAATCACAGGCTCTCAGCTTTCTGAACAAAATGTTCTGATCACTGGAGCACCGAAGTATCCCTTTAAGGGTCGAGTCACACAGAGCATGAAATACGCTGCGGATGCACCAACTGCAGTTACAAAAGAGTGCTCCCGGTTGGGTAGCTCTGTGTGTCTGCTCTTAGTGGCGGATTTCCCCCTGCGCATCTGCTTTGAGCAGGCACTGTGTCTACAGCGGGAAATCCATGGCTACGAATGGACACACGGCTACCTGGCCGCAGCAGGGAGCTCACTCTTGTGACTGCCGTCGGCGCTCCGGATGTTCTCCATGTGACCCTACTCTAAAACAAGAAATGCCTATACTCTCCCTTCCTCGCTCCCCTGCTTGCTATTAGAGAGAGAGAGAGATATATGAGAGAGAGATATAAATATAGTGATCCCCCTAGAATACCCCTTTAGGGTATGTTCACATGATTGAGATCGATTTGATTTACACTACTATTAGCTTTAAAGGAGTACTCCAGGATTGGAAAACTTTGAGTCCGACCACTGGGACTCCGCGATTTCCCGTACGGGGCCCCGGCAGTTCGCGGGATGGGGGCGTCGCCTGACACGCCCTCTCAATACAACTCTATGGGAGAGTCGGAGCACTGCCTTCAGTAATCTCCGCCTCTGCCGCAGTGCTGTATTGAGGGGGCGTGTCGGCCGTTGCATCGTGCGGTGGCCAGAGATTTGGACACCGTGCGGGAGATCGCGGGGTTCCCAGCGGTCGGACCCCCCTGCGATCTAAAACTTATCCCCTATCCCTTTCCAATACTGGAGTGCTCCTATAATGGATCCTCTGAAATTCTTCAATAGAGGCAGATTGCTGGCAGACCTGTTAAAGTGAATGGTAGTGTAACCCTTGATTTCCCACTGCCAGTTACGCTTTTGCCAACGTACCCTAAAAATGTGACTGATTTTTAAATTAACATCCTCCATGTTACTAAACTTTCCAGTTCAGTCGTATAGAAATCACCATTCACAGCAATGTCCGCGCGTACACACAAGCGAGTGTAGATGTAGATGTTGATGCGGGGGGTGATTTGGCGATTTGGCACCATAGGTCTCGATGACTACACCGAGGCAACACGTAACCGCGAGCGCTGATAATTCTCTGCGTATATATGGCCAGTTAGGAATCAGCTCATCCAAATTCTACCATGTTCACAATGGCTTCTATGTTTGTTTTAGTAGGTGACGGGGACGATCAATCACAAAATAGTAATGCGCAAATTTATTTTTCAGTCCATAATTGTTTTGTTGTTGGCGAGCTTAACCCCGTAGAAAGTGGTACGAACCCAGTTATAGGTCTCCCTCACATATGATGTGAAATACTGGGACAGGGTTTGGAAGCCTTGATCCTGGATTCTCCAGTTACTATGGGGTTAAGCTGAAGCCTTTGCACTGGACATCGCCCCTTTTGCCTCCTATGGTACGTTCACATTTGCGTATTTTGCTACCAATGTTCTGCTGCAGATTTTATGATTCACATAGAGCTTTGTATGCCTCCAGCTGAAGCAAAACTACATCTCCCAGAATCGAGAGCTCTGTTCACATGACGCATAAAAAAAGGCAACACTACCGTGGTATTCTGTGACTAGCTCCATACCCATATAGGATGATGGAAGTTTTTTAGCTTCTGGTATTTGTACAATTCTGTTCACACTCTCCATATGGTTGGACAGTGTTGAAAAACTACATTTCCCAGCATGTCCGGACAGCCTTAGACTGCCTTGATTCGCCTTTCAGGGACAGTTTGGATCCTTTGGAGAAGGCAGACAGGCTTTTGGCTCTCTGGCTATGCTGGAAGTTGTGGTTTTTCAACAGCTGGAGGCACACTGGTTAAGAAACCCTGACTTTAGGGTAGGTGCACACTACGGAATATCCACCCCAGACAAATTCAGATTGGTGATGCCCTCTGCAGCAGCCAGCGATGGCACTTGGGTTGTGCAGATCTGCACCATGCCCACTGCTGGCAATGCAGTCTGTGTGACATTCCTCAACGGAGTGAACCGGTTTATTATTTCTGCATAGTCCAAGTGGAAGTCAGCTGACCTTGGCGTGGTGCACTGCCGGCTCCTATGAAATGCACAAGAAGATTACACCGCCAGCACCTCACATAAACATAAAAACTACTGTCATTGTGGATCCTTAAAAATGTGCAAGAAATAGTCAAACTTAGAGGGGGTACTCTGCTGCCAGACATCTTATCCACTGTCCAAAGGATAGCGAATAAGATGTCTGATCACGGGGGTTCTGCCACTGGGACCCACCGTGATCTCTGCTGTGGCACCCCAGTCATCCAGTGCACGGAGCGATGACTAGCGATGCAACGCTGGAGGCTTGTGATGTCATGGCCACATCCCTCCTTTCAATGCAAGTCTAGGACAGGGAGCCCGACCGGTATTGCGGTATAGAGAAGAATTCATATTGTACAGAAAAAACACACCGATATTTGGTATGAACCGGTATACCGCCCAGCACTACCCTTTAAGGGAGTATCTTGGGGAACTCTCAAACGCATTTCGAGTCTTGCAACTCTTAATCATAATTTCAGAGTTACTATTAAAAGGGGGTACTCTGGGGGGGAAACTTTTTCTTATTTTATTTTTTTTAAATCAACTGGTGCCAGAAAGTTAAACAGATTTGTAAATTACTTTGATTAAAAAAATCTTAATCCGTCCAGTACTTATTAGCTGCTGAATACTACAGAGGAAATTCTTTTCTTTTTGGAACACAGAGCTCTCTGCTGACATCTCTGTCCATTTTAGGAACCGTCCAGAGCAGCTATGGGGATTTTCTCCTACTCTGGACAGTTCCTAAAATGAACAGAGATGTCAGCAGAGAGCACTGTGCTCGTCATGTCAGCAGAGAGCTCTGTGTTCCGAAAAGAAAAGCGTTTCCTCTGTAGTATTCAGCAGCTGATAAGTACTGGAAGGATTAAAAGATTTTTTAATAGAAGTCATTTACAAATCTGTAAAAACAAACAAAAAAAAAAAAGTCAAGACTCGAAATGCGTCTGTTCACCGGGATGCTCTCTTAACCTTTTACTTTTTGTTACTCATGTTAAGGATCCTCATGGTATGTTTTTATGTTCAGAAGGCACCGGCTGTTTGATCCTCGTGGTATTTTTTGTGGCAGAGTCCGGAATTTTTATTTCCACAGCGTAGAATTTTCGCAGTGCGCACAGTGCAGCAGAATCCTATAGAAGTCAATGGGGTGGCTGCTGCTGCTGCTGCTGCATCGGAATCTCTTCCCAGAAATTCCATAGTGTTTATGGGGCCTTACCATATGAAAATCTGGTGCAGAAAATCTGCAGCAAAATCTACACATGTGAATGTTCCCTTATGAATTATATAATGTGCACTGTTTCTGTTTCTGTTTTTTTTATCTGATTTCTCTTTGTACATTTTATTTATTTGTGGGAAACGGGTCTCTAATAAATCAGCTGTAAATGGACCAGCAGAGTTTGTCTTCATTGTTTCCTGCACGCCCTGAAATATGTAGACGGTGTACAGACCTGTAAATTACTAGTAATCCTGGTACGTATCCAGAAAAGACAAATTTATAGCTGTAATTAATGGGGAGTGTCAGCTGCAGTCAGTGCGTGGCGGGTGCCGGCTGCTGTGTGCGCACCTGACCCATGACGTGGTGTCACATCATGAGGGGGCGTGGCCATGATGTCACTACCACTGCTGCAGGAAACTGTCGGGACCCCCTGCGATATCTTATCCCATCCTTTGGATGTCTAGCAGCGGAGTACCCCTTTAAAGTTATACTTTGAGTCCTTTTGATGTAACCCCCACAGAAAGTCTTTGCATGGTGTTAAATCTGGTTAATGTGGAGGCCGGTTTGACATTAGTTAATTGTTTCCGCCGCAGTCGATCCATCGTTCCGGTCGAGTTTCATTCCGGTGTCGGCAAACAAATGTAAATGTGGAGGTGACCGTCCTGTTACGTTTGGCAGATCTTCCTCTCTCGGTG